>NC_056733.1:1395546904-1395770190 GCF_019279795.1 Protopterus annectens
ATAGAGGGAAGAGTTGTATAAACCAACCGCTTTGGGCATCTCCTATGGTGTACAGTATCCTTATGATAAGAGAACATGGATCACAGGCTGTGTGCCATGGCAGGGCTAGCCACTTGATGGTGTAAAATATGCTTCTAGGTGATTTGCTCATAATTTCATAGGTGTGTACTAGGCTAATAGCCCTGGAGCTTTACAAGCCTAGCCCTTAGGATTACCCTGGCAGTGTCAACCGACATTAGTTCCCAGTGCCTCTGTTGAGTAGAGCCACTGGAGTGATCCCCAGGGTGAATTTTCTGTTTCCCATCCACTCATCAAGATTTCTGTTGAAGACGGCCAGTGAGCTGCTCCGTTTGACATGCATGGGAAGTCTATTCCATAGTATGAGCAGTCTCTTGGTTATAAACCTGTCCCTCCAGCATGTTCTGTTGATTGTGGTAATGAGGGTGAGGTCTCTGGAGTATGTGGTGTGGAGGGATTGGGATTTCTTTAGATGCAGCATTTTTAACAGAGCTGGGTCAGACATGGCTTTGTAAGTCAAGCAGAGATCGCCTCTAAGTAGGCGATATGAGACAGAGAATAGTTGGAGTTTTTTGAGTCTGTCCATGTAAAACAACTGTTTAAGGCCTAGGATCATCTTTGTGAGGTACTTTTTCAGCTGTTGCAGGTGTCTAGTGAGGTACATGCCAAATGGAACATTGTACTCAATGATTGGCCTAATGAGGGAAGAGTAGAGGGAGACAGTGACCTCTTTCTTCCTGGATGCAAAACCCTTAGTAATGAGATGTGCCACATAGAAGGACTTTCTGACCACAGTGGCAATGTGGTGGTCAAAAGAGAGGTTGCTGTCAACCTGTGTTCCCAGATCTCTTATAACGCCTTCTGTGTTCAGTGGTCATGTATACTAATGTTGCTAAAGGGGCATAGGTATTTGCCAGTGATAAGTGGGTTGAGGATCCAGCCTACATTGACCTACAACAGGAACCCATGCTAATGGTCGGAGGGATGTATGTGCCCCTATTGGCCAGTGTGTGCCTGCCACAAAAGCCCAGCAGCCCTGGGTCAATAAACTACTGGCCAGCCAGTGTTCAATTTCCCAACTTGGGTTATCTGGGATAGCTCTGTTTAGCGAAATCTGGATGTAAAACCAATCAAGCTGCCAAACATGAAATAAGAATTGCTACACTCAGTATAGGTTCACTAACAGAATGCAGCTTGCAAGTGGATGGCATGATCGTAAGGAGGAGGCTGGGCATCCTAAGTATCCAAGCGACAAGCTGGAAGGGCAATGCAGCAAAGTCACTTGGTTTGGGATCCAGAGTCTACTACTCAGGAGGATGATAGGCTAGAAATGGTGTTGGAATTGTGGTGAGGGAGAGGCTTCAGAAGACAGTGAGGGATGTCATCAGAATTAGTGGTAATAGATTTATGGCAATCAGACTCCAGCCTAATGATAGGACAGTATTCATAATTTCAGCCTATGCCCCACAGCAGTGTTGTGATAGTAAGGAAAAGATTACATTCAGACAGCAGTTGCAGGACCTACTAGATAAAGCAGGACAACAGGACTTGGTGTTGATAATGGGTGACCTGAATGCACATATCGGGACAGATATTAAAGGATATGAGGACTTTCTGGGTCTACATGGGTGGGGCAAAATAAATAAAGAAAGAGAGGCTATTCTAGACTTCTCTATGGCAAATGGCTTGATAGTAGCCAACACACGGTTCAGAAAGAGAGATAGTCACAAGATCACATACAGGAGTGGCTAACATGCAACTTGGGTAGACTTCCTCATAGTAAGGAAAGGACACTGGGGTAGAATCAGTGATTACAATGTCACCCTCAGTGAAACAGTCAGCCCACAGCATAAACCACTGGTTGCCACAATCAGCTGCAAACATTGATCAAGAAGGCTCTAAATTCAACAGACCAGGCTGAAGACCTGGATGTTGCCTGGAGAGAAAGCACAATAGTTCAAGGAATTATTCAGGGGCTCTAGCAACCCAAGAAGAGGAAAAAGAGTAAATAAGTGAACTTGAAGAAGAATGGCAGTGCCTCAAAACAATATATGTGAGGACTCAGAACAGATATGCAGCCGAACCAGATATGGAAATAAGGTACACAAGGAAAGCTGGTGGCAGAATGCAGATGTCCAGGAAGTCAACAAAAGAAAGAAAGCATGCAGGAAAAAGTGGGAGACAGAAAAGATGGACCAGGCTAGGAAGGCATATTGATTGGCTTAAAAAGAAGCTGAGAAAGGAGTTGCAATAGCAAAGAACAAGGAATCAGAAGCACTCCATCAGCTTCTAGAAAGTAACTCAGTACATGGCACAAAGAAACTATACCAGTTTGGAAGACAAAGACAGAAAAATAAATATAGTCAGACACACTTCATAAGGGATAACAGCAACAACCTGCTAACCAGTTCACAGAACATCAAAGGGAGATGTAAGGAGTATTTCCAGCAGCTTCTGAATGAAGAAAACTCCACAGAAGCTGTACTGCTCCAGACACAGTCTACAATGTGAGAAGAGGAGGAGCCTACCATAGAAGTAGTAAGAACAGCACTAAGGAAAATGAAATCAGGGAAAGCAGCAGGCTCAGATGAGGTCACCACATATATGATAAAGTTGCTGGGTGAGATAGGGGACAAATGGCTCCTGAGGGTACTCATAGAAGTGTGAAGAGAAAGGTGTATCCCAGATGACTGGAGAATAAGCAGACTCATGCAAGTGTTCAAAACAAAGGGGACATTCACAAATGTGGGCAGTACAGAGGTATTAAACTCCTACCACATTGCATGAAAGTTTTGGAGAGGATGACTGATAAACGAATATGCAAAGAAGTAGAAAGTAAGATGGGAGATGAGCAGTTTGGATTCAGTTCAGGATGCAGCACAACTGACCCAATGCTTCAGTGAGACAGATAGTTGAGAAGAAGCGAGAGATGAGGAAAGAGTCTAACTTGGCATTCCTAGACCTGGAGAAAGCATATGACAAGTTCCCAAGAAGGCCAATTTGGGCAGTCCTGAGGTGGTTCAAAGTCCCAGAAAACATTGGTAGAAATAGTGCAAGATATGTACAAGGACCCAATCATTCAAGTATGAACAGTGTTCAGTCTCACAGAGGGGTTCCCAGTGGGAGTGGGTATGCACCAAGTTCAACTCTGAAGCCACTGCTATACATACTGGTGATATGCTACATTATCAAACAGGTCGGGAGGGGCAGATCAACAAAGTTGCTGTATGCAGACAACATGGCATTACAGGCAGGCTCTGAGCAAGAACTTCAGCAAAGGATAGGGGAATGGAATGCAAAACTGAAGGCACATGGCATGAAAGTGAGTACAGATAACACAAGTGAAATGGTAACAAATGGAGTTCAGAAGAATCTGAGAATTGAGATAGAAGGGAAAACACTGGAACAGGTTAACAGTTTCGAATATTTGGGAAGGGTGGTTGAGAAGTGAATTCTGAATGAGTGTTAGGTGTAGTATATGACAGAAAAATGTCAAAGAAGCTGAAACGTAAGGTGTACAAAACTGTGGTGCAACCAATACTACTGTATGGTATGGAATCCTAGGCAGTAAAGGTAGATTAGTTGAGACAGCTAGAGGTGATCAAGATTAAGTGCCTGAGACAGATGATAGGATGCACACTGTGGGACAGACAAAGAAATGAAGACATAAGAATGAAAGCCAAAGTAGCTGCAATTGTAGAAAAGGTCAAAGAAAACAGATTACAGTAATTCAGGCACAGGTGCAGAAAAGCAGAAGACAATCTTGTAAAGAAGAGTTAGGATAGACAGGAAGAAGCAGACCTCCCAACCGTCCTGAATTTCTCGTTTTTTACCGAGTTTTGGGGTTAAAATAAAGGGATGCCACGATTCCCGAGTGGCACCCTTAATTTCCGGCTTTCCAGGCTTTTTTCTTTTATTTCTTTATTTGCCGTTTTTTTTAGTCTGACGTCATCGCGCGGGGGGTGTGTGCAGTGACGTCAGTCATGTGAGCAGGCTGCCAGCCTGTTGGGTTTCAGATTCAGAGTACAACAGGACTGAGGATTAAGGAAGTAAGGCTGCTGTGCTGTGAACGTTGCTATGCTATGCAAGCATGGCATGCATGCTAGGCTAGCGCCTAGCGGCTATCAATATCATTCAAGTCTCTTGCTTTTAGTAACCTTTTACTAGTACATATCAATCACATACATTCACATCACACAACAGTAACACCTTCACAAATCACACAAAAATGTGTAATTTATTTATATGAGTGCCCGGCGCCCGCCCCATGGCTCAGCCTGCCCATGCCAGTCACACACACACACACACACACACACACACACACACACACACACACACACACACACACACACACACACACACACACACACACACACACTGTATGTTGTAGACTACTACTACTAGTTAACTTATAGTTACTAAATAGTGACAGAGTGAGACAGAGAGACACAGTCACAGTACACCTCCCCGGGCGGCCCGGTCCCGGACCCTGAGTGAATCCCCGACTCCCCCCCACTCCTCCCTGACCCCAAGTCAAGCAGATAAAGAGAGAACTTTACTGTGACTATCTCCGTAACTTCCACAAACACCATCCATCATTGCCGCCAAGTCCAACACAACAACAAGTTCATCAGTGTGCTGAGTGACTGACTGGACTGCTGTGCTGACTCGAGTCTGAGTGCTACTACTAGTACTGCTCACCTCGCAGGCAGCGGCAGCCTCGCACACGTGTCAGTCACGGACCCGGTGTGTCTCACGGACTTCACTTCACACAGAATGCTCTGTCTCTGTCTCAAACTGAATTGTTGTTAAGCATTTATTTACACATATGAGTACTGGTAGCTGCCTGTTTTGTATGTATGTACCTTAAGCATGTTTTACGCAAACATTAGAATCTTTTTGTATTGTGCCCCTGCCTTGCCCCTTGCACAAGAAAATAGTCAGTGGCATGCAGCATGCTTGTCTGACTAGTTGGGCACTATTTTACTATACCCGGTCCCAGACCCAGTCCCTCCTCCTAAACAGCTACTGGCGACCGTAACTAAGAAGTTCTGGCCATCACTGAAAAGTTATATCTGCGGACTGCATTTCCATTCCAATTACTTTCGTAGTGGAAGTTGGAGGAGCATGCCATCCCACCCTCAATCTCATATCCTTTCAGAATTAATTGGGATGGGGTTGTCCGACCGTCTGGTTGTGTGATGTGAGTGAACTAAGTGAAGTGAACACTGCAGTCAGAAGAATCAGAAACAAAAACAGAAATACAGAACACTGTGTGACAAGTTGACAACTAATACTGACACTGACTGAACCCTTACCGGGAATACCGGCACCGCCAATACCTGTCCCGGCCAAGTTCCATTTCCAACCCAAACCCAATCCAAATAATACACACACTAGACAGGGTCAAAAGGACAGCCTGGACAGGGACACTGTCACGGCACTTGGACAGGAGTGGACTCCAAAAATTGCTTGCAAATGCAGTTTGCAAAATAAATAAAAATCCTGCAAATTGCAGAAACTAACAAGCAAGTCTGTGTGTGTGAGAGTGATGTGCTGTACATGCCGCCCGTGAATAGTAACGGTCAGGGGGGAGGCATTAGGAAATGACGTGGATGTGCGTGCCTGCAGCCTGCCTGGTCTGGTGGTGCCTATCTGGGCAGGTTACACATTTACAAAGGTAAAATAACTTGCACAGTTACACTGATCAATTTACTGATAAATCTTACACTCTGTCTTGTGTAGTTAAATGTTACAGCACAGCAGGTTGCAGACTTGCAGGTTGGCTGCCAGGTACACAGAGTGTGTGCATGGTGCGAGTAGAGGAGCCTGAGGTCGCACAGGTATTAATTCTTTTCTTGATTTTTCTTTTATCTTCTTGACTCTGTCATCATAATAGTATCTGTCTTCTTGCTTGAGTGAAGAAGAGGAGACAACAAGTAAAGTAGTCATGACTCACGAGCCCCACGTACACTACACTACTGATGCTAAAATGTAAATAAAGAAGTCAAAAATGTAATTTACTACTTTGTTTACATTTTAGCAGCAGCAGACCAGCCCCAGCAGCAGTGCACTTGCTGATCATGCCTCTGTAGCCCTATAAAGAGGCAGAGGCGGTCTGGCAAGACTTGACAGACAAATACAGAAGAACAACACGGAAGCTAACTGAAGAAAAGAGAAGCCTGGGGCTGGCTAGAGTATTTGATTGATTAAACAAGCGCACCAGTGACAGACTTTGAAGTTTGACAGTCCAGCAGCACTAGAGATTTCAAGCAGGTGCGCGGGTCAATGCAGCTAACAGTTTTTAGGGCAGGCTAGCACTAGCAGAGAGAATCTGAGAACTTAGAGAGTGGTGTTTTTTTTTTTATTTTATTTAAAATAATTATTTTTTTTGTTTGTTTGCTTAACTTGGCTTAATTACAACAGCAGCAAACAAACTGCAGCATACATATTAATAATTACTACTAATATGGCATTTTTGGCTATTGAAGTTGTGTTAGTGTGGTGGTGGGTGACGGAGGGTAAGTTAATTATCCTGGAGTCCTGGTCTTACTCTTCCTGGTTGGTTTACTGTAGGATTCCTGGTGTCTGTGACAGTGGGACCCGGTCCAAGTCAGAAACTGAGTCGGAGAGAGTCTTCCAGTCATCATCATCATTTCATCATCTTTCTTTCTTCATCTCTCATTAAGTCAATCTCATCATCATGAAAAAATGTATTTCTTCTGCTGCAGCTGCTGCTTCTTCCCCTGGCTCCTCCAGCAACAGCAGGTAAGGAAAAAAGATAAGAAATAAAATATTGTTGTATGTATGTTTTTTTTTTTTTTTTTTTGAGTAGTTTTCAGTCATCATAACAACTAAACTAACTCAGTGAAGTATGAAGTTAGTAGTAGAGTAGACTAGTCTAGTCTGTGTGTCAGTCTGTCTGATATGTTTGTTTTATACCTCAGAAGGATTTAGGAACTGAATGAAATTGAATTTGAAGTTATGTTGTTATGTTACATATCTCTTCAGAGAATTGCTGTTGTGTTGGAGTCTGGAGAGACAGTGCAAAGTAAACTAAAGTAGATGTGATGATGATGATGATTAGTCGGATGACAGTAACACAGATGGAGTGGGACTGTGGGAGCTTGAAGTAGGGGGGAACTTGGAAGGGATATAGTTGCAGCCTGCAGCAGACAGCATCACTGATGGGTTGGGTTAGGGTACCCCTTAGGCAATGTCAAGTCAACCTTTCAGTGCAAGAAATATGGACAAAGCCAGAAAAAATGGGATGATGGGAGTCACAGGACAAAGAAGGCCAAAAAATAAGGACATAATTTAAATATTGCTCCTATAAACTTAGAAAGTTAGTAGAATAACAGGATTTACATTATTATATGTTTTTCTGAAGGATATAAAGTCTGAAACTCCAATGTCTGTCATTGTTTAGTATTATTTATTGACTGAATACTGACTTTCAATCTTCAGTAATTCTGCCAGAAAACCACAAATTTTATGAGGAACAGAGTGAGACCAAAAATATCAGTAAAAAGTCTGGACATTCTGTGAAAATCTGTATAGAGGTATGAATCAATGAACTGAACTTAGGAGTCAGGACAGGGACTAGGGAGATGGATATATTGTGTGGCTGACTGGCTGTGGTTGTAGATGTATTGTTTTTGTTTACACACATGATGTAACCGCTGAAAGTGGATATGGTTATGAAGCTGCTGCCTAAACAAAACAAGTTTCATTGTTTCGTCTGTCGTATGATTATCTGACCAGACAATGTGCTACAGCTTAGAAACCGAACTAAGCATGATGTGACTGTCCATGGTTTGGTTTTTGAATGCATGTTATAGGCTTTTCTGTAATCTGTGCTGCAAGCTGGATTATAAATTCCTTCTTGTTTATTGATTCATTTATTTGTGTATTTGTTTAGATGTCTCCTGCTTAGCTACACTATAAGACAGTAAAACATGAATGAGTTATACAGGCAATTACATTACATACAATTCAAGGCAATAGTAATATCAGGGAAAAAACATTTATTGCACCTAAAAAGGAGCAGCAGATATAAACCAAACCAGCTAGCCTATCCTCCCACCTCATGACATGAACCCATTTACTTTGTCTTTTATGTGTTGCTTACAGTTCTTTATTTGAGCATAGGCCATAGACGTATTCATCATCATAGTTCATAGTCTCACAGACACATACACACACCTAATCCACCTATGCATTTATTGCTTTGTATTTTCTGGCTGGTTGGTGTTATGTATCCGAAGCTTCATATAATCAGGGGGAGATGGTCATAAGTCAAAGAATTATATTTTTAACAGATTTGCTCAACCATTAATTCTGTCTTTTGTAATTGGAGAGCTCCTTACTTACTATTTAAGTGTTTTGTGTTTAGATTTAAGATTAGATCATCTTTATGTATCATATCATGTTATGCTAGACTTGCATTGAGATTTGAGAAAGTGACACTTGACGAAGCTAATTGAATGTGAATGAGCAATTGAGCATGTTAATGTTGATTGTCGAAGCGATTTTAAAAAGGTGCACGTGCACTCTGTTATTCTGGAGTTTTTTATGCATTTATTGCTGCTGGTTGCTATGGTAATGTCATTGATGATGTGCTAAAGCTGTTTTTATTTGATTTTATTATGCCTATTCTACTGTAAGGGAAATGAATATTTAAGATGTGATTTGCATGAAGAAATCTTTCAAGTGCCCCCCGGCCCCCCTGTGCCTGACAATGAGATAAAAGCATGAACAATAACAACTCTTGTTCATTTTTATTCATAGTGGAGCTGGAGGTGGGTGTGGGTGTGCTTACTTTATTTTGCTTACTCATGTATTAATAGCAGCCATTGTGGGCAGTATGTAGAACAGACTGTAGTCTCCTGAAACCATAAAACACAACATGTTTACTGTGTTAGGAAAAAATAGGATTTATAAATCAGCAGAACAACAAAGCAGGACAAGTAAGTGTGTGCACTGTACTGTGCAGTGTGTGTGGTATTATACAATATGATATGCTGCATATGCATTTGTCTTGCAAGATGCCAGACAGTGACATTTTGTGAATGGTATTATTACACGATTGCAGTAATATATAATAGTACAGTACTACAGTATGGAAAGTGGCAAATTGTACATCACTTTTTCTGCAGACATGCTTCATGTAAATGAGCAGTTTGTTTGCCAAGAAACACTCTTGTGTCCTAATAAACAGAATATTGATTCTTGTTTGTGGAGTGGAGTGGAATGGATAAGTGCATAGTGGTCCCTCTCCTCCTGGTCCATCGTGTAGTAGTGTCACCAGACCTCCCTTTTGTCACTGTTACCTGTTCTGCTGCGTAAGGGTGTTTTGTAGCTGCTGTGCTGAGCCTGTGAATAATTTTGATAAAATGCAATGTGAGATGTGACATGTATTTGCATTTTGAGACAGAAATGAGGAGTCGGGACAAAGATCTGCCATTAATTCATGCATGGATGGATCCTATTCCTGTGGGATTTAAATATTTTTATTGTTTTTATTATTTCACAGAAAACTTAATGGTATTAAGGATTTTTTATACTCTAGTCTATGCAAACCTAAATAACATTAGTTGTGTAATGTTCTCCTAAGTAAAATATTACAGACTTGGACATTTGCTGTATTTATAAAAAAAAATGATAATGCAGGTAGGTCAAGTATTAATAATACCTGTCATGAAGGGCACCACCAGTACAGATCCCATATAGGCCTGGCAAGCCAGCATATGGGAGCAAACTGGGAAGAGGCTTTTTTACAGATGTATTCTTCAGCTTTGCCAACACAAGCCTCTTGGGGAACATGTTGTTATATATTATACACATTTGTGCATGTTTGCTACAGATCTGAAAAGCAGCAGTCAGTCAGACATTCACTAGCTACTTTCTGTGTTCTGATTTGCTAACTGGATAGGTTGTCCTTAATGTGTGCTGCTGCTGCAGCCGGCTGTAGTCTATAATATGTATTCAGAAATGAATGCACATAATTCACAGTTTTGGGTTAATTTTGGATTCTGTGCACACTGTTGAGTAACTGTGTTCTGCTTTTTACAAAGTACTTACACTAACACTTTCACATGGGCCAGTTTCTGCAGTGTGTACAGAGTCTGTACTGTAGATATAACACATTATATAGTTAAAGTAGAACAGCTGGTGAATGGTGATGATGAATATGGTACATGTTTGTTGTGTTTGTATGCATATCTGTGCTTCTGTGTAAGCCTAAGTCAGGTTTCTGTGTAGTTGTGTCCCACACTTCCACCACCATGACATATTGCTTTTATAAGCTTGGAACGTTGCTAGAATGACAGGTTTTGTATTAGCACTGCAGCAACAGCATGCATTTTCAGAATGATATGAAGTCTGTAACTCAAATGAATGTCATTATTTAGTGACTCCAATCCAACCTTTAGTCATTTGCCAGCAAAAATCACACATTTTATGAGGGTCAAAAACCAAGGAGCAAAACATATGGCAAAAAATCTGCACATTCTGTGAAAATCTGTACAGTTGAGAGGTATAGATGGCATGCCCAAAGCATCATTTTTCTTAATCACCCTACCTCCAGTCCCACACCAGCTGAGCTGACTCACCTAAACTGTTTCATGTTTGTTTGTCTTACACTGACTGATTGCTGCATGATGGCATGTTTGGATTTTACAGGACTTCACAAGACAGTAGTTCTGATGCAGCTGCACCTGTAGCCCAACTTGGCTCAAGAAGCAAAAAGACCCCCAGAACCAGTATGACCCCCATTAAGGAGTCCAAGGGTCAACTTGGGCAAGCAGAGATGGCTGAAGGTGAAAAAGGTAAGACCTGTTCTCTTCTCAGTAATATCCAAGCCTTCTTCTAATACCTCAAACCTCTCTTGAGTTGTAGCTAGCTAGCTGGCATGGCATGTCCTTTCTTTTTATCATGAACAGTTAGTTACCTTCTAATACTTCTATTAAAAATATTCATCTATTCCCTCTCCTTTACTCATAAAACAGTAATAGTATTAATTCAGAATTTTTTTCTTGTTTTACAATTGTTAAAATTGTATTACTATGATTATTTAGTTACACAGCTATGTTTATTGACCTATAATGTAAATATTTTCTATTTCTTTAAATGGTTAATGTTATTGTAATGTTTATGGAATGTGGAGCTTTTCTCCCAGCGGTCCTCGGCTACGCTGAAAATGGGTGATTTGATTTCCAGCTTAGTCGGACAATCTATCCCGGTCAGTAAATGTAAAATAAATAACAATATCTCTGTGTTAGTAATATAATGTGGTTTACTTTCAGCATAATTTCTGTCATACTTGGGGAGGTTAAGTAGTTTTTTTTTTCATTTTACAAGTAGGTCAGGTGGTGACTCAGGACCAGGAAAAAATAATGTCATCTTCATTTCAAGCTGTACCAGTAGCAGTACCATCCACAAGCAGTGCAAGTGAGGAGGACCCAGTAATCATCATCACCCATGAGCAACCAGAAGCAGAGACACCTAAAGATGGAAAAGGTATTGGGCATTCTCTCAGTCTCTCTCTGTCATATTTCTTTACTAGTAGTAGTAAAATATGTGAGATAATCAATGTCTTCATCTTCATGCTTACTTACAGGAGTTTTTTGTGCTTATTTAACAGGTCATGTTGATAAAAAAAGAAGACTGTCTTCATTCCAAGCAGCTTGGAAGATGTCATTTGATTGGCTAAGTGAGAGCAAGGTTGGGCAAGGGTATGCATTCTGCAAAGTGTGTCACTGCAACATTAGTATTGGCCATGGAGGACGCCATGATCTGCACAGGCACATGGAGACAGAGAAGCACAAGATAAATGCAAAGCAGGCATCTGGAAGGAAAGTGACAGATATGTTTGCCACCCAAGCCCGACAGGCAAATATAGCTCAGAAAGTAATAAGCGCTGAAGTGGATTTCATTTTCACACTTGCAGAGTACAACCTGCCCTTTAGTGCTGCAGATCATCTGCTGAAACACATGAAAAAACACTACGGTGATCATGAAGTGTTGAAGAAGGTGAGCTGTGGGGTGACTAAGTCTGCATGCATTACACGTGATGTCCTGGGTCCAAAATATCAGGAAGATGCAGCAGCAGTTTGTCGGAAGCAGCCTTATTGCATTTATTTAGATCAGAGCACTGATATGGGGGGATAATAAACTCCTTGTGATTCTAGTTGGATTTTTTGACTAAGCAAAGGGTAGAAATGTTGTTCGGTTCTTAGACATGCCCAACTGTGTGGTAGGTACAGGTGAAGCGATATACAACTGTCTTATGGAAACTCTTCACAGATTTAGCATTCCAGTAAATAATATGGCTGCATACTCCTCAGATAATGCTGCAGTCATGGTTGGTAAATACAATTCTGTACTGTCACGATTAAAGACTGTCAATCCTGATCTCTTCAGTATGGGTTGCCCGTGCCATATAGCAGACCTTTGCATCAAATCAGGTTTGAAAGCAATGAAATCACATGTAGAAGAGTTAATATCCGACATTTATAATCACTTTTCACATAGTGCACAGAGGCAACAGAAGCTAAACGAATTTGCATTGTTTGTTGACATTGAGCCACTTGTACTTATCCGACATACCCCCACTCGTTGGCTGAGTCTTCACAAAGTTATAAAGTGAATAATGGACCTGTGGCTTGCACTTTTATCATACTAACAATTGTTTGAGTCCCGGTCACACAGAATAGACCTGATAACAGAATGGCTGAATAGTCATCAGCTAAAACTGATATTCCTTTTCCTGAAGTATACTATGGAGTCTCTCCTTAACTTCAATATGCAATTGCAGGCCAGAAGTAGTCAACTTTTAACTCTGTACATTGATATCACACATCTTCTTCAGGTGTATGCAACCAGGTTATTTAAGCCACATGCTGCTGTACAATTTCTAGATAATATCAGTACTACCAGCAATTCTTTTTTTGAGGATGATAACAATATTTTGCAGCGGCAACGCCTTCATGTTGGATCTGATGTTGAAAAATATCTGCATGACAATAGTGATGACATATTTGGTACTGTAAGTGAGCACTCCTTCTATAAACAAGTAAAAGCATTTTATGTTGCAGTCCTCCTGAAAATGAAAAAAACATTTGACTGTTGGTGATGCCATACTGAAAAATATTGCCAGTGTATTGGACCCTTCTATGAAATTAGATCTTGACATTGAAGTTATAACGGACATTGCAACTCATGTAGGACTTTGCAAGTCATGGGAAGAGCGTTCTCAACTTAAGACTGAGCTTGGCATATACCAAGTTGTTAACATCAAGCTGCCACAGCAACAGCACAGCCAGAAATCTGAAACAGATAAATGTTTCCTCAGGTACTAGTCAACAGTCCTACAAAGCCCTAAAGCAAAACGAATATCTCTTTTTAAGCACCTCATTTTAACACTGCTTTGTTTGCCACATTCGAACAGTGAACCTGAGCGAGCATTCAGCATGGTGAGAAAAGTTAAAACAGAGCTGAGGCAGTCATTACATGCTAAAACACTTAATTCATTGCTAGCAATCAAAATGAATGAGGACAGTGACTGTTTTTCTGTGGAAGTCCCACCACACATTCTACAAGCAGCAAAAAGGGCAACTCTAGCATACAATAGAGAACATGCCCTCCAGACCCAGCACCAGGCAGCACAAACAGACCCAGAAGGGCCACAGCCAGGCCCTGAGACCATCAGTGCAGAAGGTGAAGAAGAGCAAGAGGAAGTAAATTAATCCATCATGTTGTAAGATTGTGTGAGTGAGTCACATAGTCTCACTGTCTCACAGATCATGGATTTCTTCCAAGCTTCCTCCTTTTGCTCTGTGACATGTGACTTGACGTGACTTGAGTATTTTAAAAAGAAAATGATTGGTTATTTTGGTTGCTAGTTTTATTTCATTTTAAGTCTGTGGTTAATTTATTTTTAATGTGGTGGTTGCTATTTATTTCATTTTAAGTATGTGCCTGTGTGTGGGGTTATTTATTTGGTTGCTATTTTTATTTAATTTTAAGTGCGTGTTATTTTATTTATTTTGAATTTGGTTGCTATTAACTTGCTATTTTTATTTCATTTTAAGTCTGTGACTGTGTGGCTGTGTGGGGTTATTTATTTTGAATTGATTTGGTTGCTTGCTGCTACTATTTGTATTTCATTTTAAGTCTGTGTGTGTGAGCTGGACTGTCCTTGAATGAGAACTTTGTATTTACTTAGCTTAGTTAACATCATTTGTCAATTGTCATTTTGTATTTATTTAAGTTGTATTGTATACACAAGTTGATCTTATTCTTATTTCATTTTGATTTATTAAAATTTTACACACCACACCACACCACACACCACCAGTGCCACCACAGCACAGCACCACTATTTGTTGTTAGAATTTGTTTGTTTTAAAGGTGTGTAGTAGTTAGAAGTTAGAACTTAGTACTAGTACCAGTAGTACTAGGCTAGCAGTGCCAGTAACTAAGTAAGTAGTAGTAGAGTAGACTAGTTAGTTAGTACTATATACTGTAGTACAAGACAGAGTAAATTTTATTTTTATTTATATAAAGAGAACTTGTTTAGTTTAGGTTTTATTTTATACAAGTTCAAATGTCATTGTGATTGTCATTGTTCTTGTTCAGTGTTATTTTTCTAAAAAGAATATTGTATTTTAGTTTTGCAAATTTGTACAAGTTCAAAAATTAATATAAATAAAATACTATTTCTCTTATTTTGTGTTTCATGATCATATTTTGTTTGTCTGTTCTTCACTTTGCATGTAAATGTATGTATCCCAGAATCCCACATGAGTGGGCGGGGCCACATAATAATGTACGCAAATTTATGTTAATTAGCGTACAGATTTGTACCTATTTTTCATGGGTCTTGTCCAGATTTTTGATGTTTCCAGGTTGAGAGGTATGGGAAGAAGGCAAGATTAAACAAGGGCATCCAGCAAAGTGCTGGATGGATTATGTGAGAGAAGACCTGCCACAGTATGGCATGAGTGTCGAAGAAGGTAGGAGAGTGTCAATGAATAAAGAGAGAGGACAACAGTTGACACAACACCCTGACCCTATGTAGTAAATGGGAAAGGGGAGTTGATGATGATGATGATGACTATAGAAAGAAACAAACACATTGACAAGATACCTGTGAACAGTCAGTATACAAACATATTGAAATCATAATACAGGCAGTACAATGATATGAAAAAAATCATTCAAAGGTAGATCAGAGTGAGTGCTTACACTAACAAAGTTTAGATCCATAGTATTTTATGGTAATTGGGCAATGGGAAAGTGATTTCACTATGGCATGGACCCTCATAAACATTAACACTGCTGTCATCTTAACTTTTTGCTGAACTTCATATAGGGCAATCCTTGTGAGGATTTTGAATTCCAATGTCAGAAATTAAATCAATATGTTGGACATCACTGCTATCTCTAGAAAAACATATCAGTCCTCAGAATACCTTTCATGCATTGAACTGACAGCTTTAATGGAATGCCTTACAAGACATTAAAGGTCAAAGGACACTCCACAGAGAATTTCATTATGTGGTATCACATAATGAAAAATAACAAAAAAGGTAAAGATGACTGTAAATCACGAAATGATTATGGCAAAACTACAGAAGGAGGCATTACAACAATAAAACGTCCATGAGCGAGAAATCACTTTAAGAATGTACAGGGAGTAGAAAACAATTAACAGCTGAAATAAGAGACTGGAATGTACAGGTTATGAGAAGACAGCTAGAGAAATAGTAACTGGTTTTCATACAAGAATACAATGGACAGGCTGTCACAGTTTACAATATGGTTGTATACATGAATAGAGAAAATTAATGGGTAAAACAATATCTAAATCTAAATCTACTCAAAAAATACCTATACCAAGCTAAACCTGTCATCTACCGTCAAATACATAAAAAAACTAACTTTAACCCACTCACATTCATCTCATCCCTCAAAGAATGTAACTGGCATCCTCTAAAGTACCTCAGTCTAGATGACGCAGTTGAATTTTTTAATACTACCTTCCTGAACATCCTTAATTACCATGCCCCCTTAAGATTTTCCAGAACCAAAGCACAACCCTCTCCATGGCTACAGAAAACCACTAAGTCAGAAATGAAAAACAGGGATAAAGCCTGGGAGCACTGGCGCAAAACCAAAACCCCCTCAGCTAGACAGAAATTCTTAGAACTACGCAATAGAGTCAAAAAGCTAATAAAACAGGACAAATTCCAATACTACCAGTCTGCCCTAGACTCCTCACAACACAGCCCCAAACAATTCTGGTCCTCCATAAACTCCATCCTCCACCCAGGTAAAGTCAGTACCCCTCCTCCTACCATCCCTCACTCCTCAGAAAATATTGCTACCTCATTCAACACACACTTCACCCAAACCATACTATCACTAGCTAAACAACACAACCCCCTCCCCTCCAACCCACACCTTCAACTAGTAATCTCCCCTCTGCCTTCTCTTTTTCTCCTGCACCTACCTCCAACATAAAAAAACTCTTAACTAAACTTAAACCCACCAAATTAGCAGCAGACAACCTCCCAAGTGAATACCTACAAATCGCAGCTGATGCTCTGGCCTACCCAGTATCCATCTTGATTAACTGATCTCTGTCAGAAAGTTACGTTCCCACACTGTGGAAAGTATCACATATAATTCCCCTCCACAAAGGCAGACCATCCGCAGAACTAACCAGTTACCGCCCCATAGCTATTCTCTCTTCACTCTCCAAAATACTAGAGAGATGCATACACTCTCAGGTCTCAGACTACCTCCTTACTAACAACCTCCTTTCCAGTACTCAGCATGGTTTCCGACCAAACCATAGCACCACCACTGCCTTACTCTCCTTTACTAACACTATCCTTCAGCATAAAAACAATGGCTATCTCTCCTCTGCTACGTTTCTAGACTTATCTAAAGCATTTGACATGGTCCCACACAAACAACTTATCTCTGTCCTCAATAACCTATCCTTCTCACAATCAGTCACCAACTGGTTTCAGAGTTACCTGTCTGACCGCCAACAATCCGTTGTATGGCAGAATGACATATCTCCCCAACTACCTGTCTCCATAGGGGTTCCCCAAGGATCCATCCTTGGACCCCTACTCTTCTCTGTTTACACTAATAATCTAGCCTCTGCCACCAAACATGGCACACTCATACAATACGCAGATGACTCGACCATCATCTGCTCAGCCCAGTCCCTACCCAAACTGCAAAACGTCACACAGGAAGCCTTTTCCTCTGTTGAAACATGGTTATCCAATGCCCAATTAATACTCAACCCAAACAAAACTAAACTACTCATCTTCCAACCCACCAAACATACTCAAAACAACTCTCACTTTAACATCACAGCAAAAGACAACACCACTATATACCCAACTGAACACACCAAATTGCTAGGAGTGGAAATAGACAATAAACTAAAATTTGACATTCACATATCCATGACCATAAAAAAAGTCTACAAAAAACTAGGAGCATTATACAGAAATAAGCCATTTCTCACCAAAGCAGCAAAGATTTCAATAGCAAATTCCCACCTTATCTCCATCCTACTTTATGCCTCTCCAATATATACCAACGTAAGGCAATGTGATCTAAACAAGCTAGAGACCTGCTACAACAAAATCACCAAATTCGCCACAGGGGCATCCTACCGTAGTCACCACTGTCTCTCACTTGCTGAACTGGGCTGGCTTGAACTCCCTCACCTCCTTCAGTGGTATCAGCTCTCACTCGCCCACAAACTAGTAAACCATCCGCTAAATGTCCCATCCCTCCAGAATCTACTCCAACCCTATCGCACCACCAGACCACTAAGATCCAGCAACAAAAATCACTTGCAGATCACTAAAGCCAATAACTCTGCTGGTGAAGCACTATTCTCTTGTGCCATAGCCAAATTATGGAACTCACTCCCACCCACAATTACCTCCATAGCATCATGCACCCACTTCAAAACTTTACTAAAAGCGCACCTAAAAACATGCTGGCTATACCCTTGCAACTCCCACTCTAATATCATCCACCCCATCCAACCACTACCTTTCTTTCTACTCCACTAACTACCTTGATTATAGCAAGCTCAGATGCTCATAAGCCTAGTACTTATTATACAGCAGGAACTTCTCATTGTAACATTTGTTAATGTCTGTTATGTACTTCACAGATAAAGATTCTAGTTGTCTACTGATGTACTATGTTCTTCATCTGTAAATATGTTGTATGTAATTGCTATGTTAAATTGTTAATCGCTATGTAATCCAATGTAACTACTGTCTGTTTATTTTACTGTGGAGCTTTTCTCCCCGGGCCTTCGCTGAAAATGGACCTACGTCCAGTCGGACACTCCCGGTCAACAAATTTAAATAAATAAATAAATAAATGAAAAGCTGTGACAGTGTATATGATGATGAAGCTTAATAAGCTCCAAGGCTGAGAAGGAATATCAACATGAGCATGGAAGGAACTGGTGGAGGCTAATATATTTGGCTCCCTATTGAAATTTTGGCACTCAAATGGGTGAATACTTACAAGCCTAAAAAAGACCAAAAACCCAGGAAAAGAGTGAATCTCATAGATCACTCTGCTCTTTTAAACTTTTTTCAGGCCCCATCACATTCCCAAACTTATATATACTAACATCAGGATTGCCATTTCTCGAAAAAAGGAAATATTCCAGGAAATGACTATCTTGAAATTAGTATATGTATCACTCTAGCAGGTCCTACCTTTTCAAATTGTTGCCAGTGTATTTTTTCAGATGAGTTTGGTTCTAGATGACTGGTATATGGATATGATGGATCCATGAGGGATTTGTGAAACTTTAGCCTTGACTTCTTTATTACACCAGCGCAAGATATGGAAGATATTAAGGAGGAACTCCTGAAGGAAGATAAAGTTCTTTATTACACCAGCACAAGATATAGAAGATATTAAGGAGGAACTCCTGAAGGAAGATAAAGGTCTTTATTACACCAGCACAAGTTATAGAAGATATTAAGGAGGAATTCCTGAAGGAAGATAAAGGTCTTTATTACACCAGCACAAGATATAGAAGATATTAAGGAGGATCTCCTGAAAAAAGATAAAGTTCTTTATTACACCAGCACAAGATATAGAAGATATTAAGGAGGAACTCCTGAAGGAAGATAATGTTCTTTATTACACCAACACAAGATATAGAAGATATTAAGGAGGATCTCCTGAAGGAAGATAAATGTCTTTATTACACCAGCACAAGATATAGAAGATATTAAGGAGGAACTCCTGAAGGAAGATAAAGTTCTTTATTACACCAGCACAAGATATAGAAGCTATTAAGGAGGAACTCCTGAAAAAAGATAAAGTTCTTTATTACACCAGCACAAGATATAGAAGATATTAAGGAGGAACTCCTGAAGGAAGATAATGTCCTTTATTACACCGACACAAGATATAGAAGATATTAAGGAGGATCTCCTGAAGGAAGATAAATGTCTTTATTACACCAGCACAAGATATAGAAGATATTAAGGAGGAACTCCTGAAGGAAGATAAAGGTCTTTATTACACCAGCACAAGATATAGAAGATATTAAGGAGGAACTCCTGAAGGAAGATAAAGTTCTTTATTACACCAGCACAAGATATAGAAGCTATTAAGGAGGAACTCCTGAAGGAAGATAACGTTATTTATTACACCAGCACAAGATATAGAAGATATTAAGGAGGAACTCCTGAAGGAAGATAACGTTCTTTATTACACCAGCACAAGGTATATAAGCTATTTAGGAGGAACTCCTGAAGGAAGATAACGTTCTTTATTACATCAGCACAAGATATAGAAGATATTAAGGAGGAACTCCTGAAGGAAGATGACATTCTTTATTACACCAACACATGATATAGATGATATTAAGGAGGAACTCCTGAAGGAAGATAACGTTCTTTATTACACCAGCACAAGATATAGATGATATAAAAGGAGGAATTTCTGAAGGAAGATAACGTTCTTTATTACACAGGCACAAGATATAGACAATATTAAGGAGGAACTCCTGAAGGAAGATAAAGGTCTTTATTACACCAGCACAAGATAAAGAAGATATTAAGGAGGAACTCCTGAAGGAAGATAAAGGTCTTTATTACACCAGCACAAGATATAGATGATATTAAGGAGGAACTCCTGAAGGAAGATAAAGGTCTTTATTACACCAGCACAAGATATAGAAGATATTAAGGAGGAAATCCTGAAGGAAGATAAAGGTCTTTATTACACCAGCACAAGATATAGAAGATATTAAGGAGGAACTCCTGAAGGAAGATAGAGGTCTTTATAACACCAGCACAAGATATAGAAGGTATTAAGAAGGATCTCCTGAATGAAGATAAAGGTCTTTATTATACCAGCACAAGATATAGAAGATATTAAGGAGGAACTCCTGAAGGAAGATAAAGGTCTTTATTACTCCAGCACAAGATATAGAAGATATTAAGGAGGAACTCTTGAAGGAAGATAAAGATCTTTATTACACCAGCATAAGATATAGAAGATATTGAGGAGAAACTCCTGAAGGAAGATAAAGGTCTTTATTACACCAGCACAAGATATAGAAGATATTAAGGAGGAACACTTGAAGGAAGATAAAGGTCTTTATTACACCAGCACAAGATATAGAAGATAAAGTTCTTTATTACACCAGCACAAGATACAGATGATATTAAGGAGGAATTTAGAAACAACGGCCAACTTTGCAAAACAGTACCAATAACCACAAATAGAAGAAGTCGAGAGAAGAAAGCAATTCATACTCGAACGCTTTATTAAAATATCTGCGTTTTCGTCAGTATGTAGACTTCATCAGATTTAACAAACATAGTAACCATTTCATTCCTATTTATACAAATTTAATTCATCACAAACCAATCATAACTAACCATAATTAAAAATGAACAAATCAACATCAGTATTTCATTAAAATCTCATTAGTATCTCATTAGTGTATTTCCCTTTTAAAACCTTAAAAGCTATGTTATAATTAAATAAATACAATTAAATTCTTAAAACCTAGAAAATATATTATATTGTATTTATATTTTCCATATCATATGTAGCTTAGAATCAAATGCATTTTATATATGTATATATAAAAAAGTTTGTTTAAAGTACATAGTGTGGAGTAGATAAGAAATGAATGAATTATTTAATCCAAGGATTGACGCCATCTGCTGGTCATTTTGATTATGACATCTTAATACTATATTCTAGCTGCTCTCAGTTTTAACAATGGTAGGATAGAAATGTACTCATTCAGGCCAGGGGTCCTATTGGCTTCTAAGGCTACCTGCCACCATAATTCTTTGTAGCCTATATTCTCTTCCCATGGACCCCCCTAATATCCTCTTTTACTTGGTCCAAAATAAAAAAGTTAAATTGATTTTCTTTACAAATCTTACTGTGCCTGAAAAGTGCATTCGTTTCCTTACATTTTTTAATATCGTACATGTGTTCATAGATCCTCTTTTTCAGGGATCTTTCAGTTTTACCTACATAAAACGAAGAACACTTTTTGCAAATTGCCAAGTAAATCAAACCTTTAGAATCACAGTTAAAATAACCTTTGCTATACAGCCATAGTTCCCTACCATCCAAGTATACTTTCTCCAGGTTTGTTACAAATTCACATTGTCTACACTTTCCACATTTAAATGTCCCCACTTTGCCTAAGTGGGCCCTATCACCTATTTTTCTTCCATTCCCCTTTTCTAATATGTTTTTAATGTTCAATGGGTTCTTAAACACTACTTTTGAATTTGAATCAGATAGTCCTTCTAAATCCGTGAAAGTTTTAAATTTCTCCCATTCTTTTTGAAAAAGCACCTTTACTTTCCTATTCAAAGTATTGTATTCTAGTACTAGTGATTGTTCGTATTTATCATTCCCCATTTTTATGTTATCACCATCATTAGTTGTGTTTTCTCTTTCCCCTAAGATGGGCTTAAATCTTCCACTTCTTGCCTTGGTTACTTCCATTCTAAGTTCATTGATGAATTCTTTGGGATACCCTCTATCTGTAAACATCTTTTCCAATTTATCACATTCCTTGTTGAAGTCCTCGTCAGAGCTTGTCATCCTTGATCCTCTGACGAATTGTCCCTTCACCAAGTTCCTTTTGCAATGGATTGGATGCCCACTCTCAAAGTGGAGAAATGAGTTAACGTATGTATCTTTCCTGTATACCCTAGTCTCAAAGGCCCTAGTGGTTTTCCTAATTTCGATGTCCAGAAAGGCGATACTGTTGTTAGATGTAGAATGTGTGAACTTGAGAAAATTAGTTGTTTCTCCAATGTATTTAATAAAATCATTAAATTTGTCATATCCACCAGTCCAGAAAATTATTATATCATCCAAAAATCTTTTGTATAATTTGCAATATTGCATATGCCCAGAGGGAAAGATGTATTTTTCCTCCCAGTAAGCAAGGGCTAAGTTAGCAAAGGTAGGTGCACAGGTGGCCCCCATTGCTACTCCTTGTGTTTGCTGAAAAAACTCACCATTATGGACCAGGAAATTGTTTCTTAGCACTAGGTCCATTAAGCTTAAGCACACTACCTTATCCTCAAAAGACAAATTTTTGTCACCATAGACCTCATTTTCAAACATTCTAATTCCTTCCTCGTATGGAATGGACCCAAATAAATCTACCACATCTATGGTCACTAGTATTAAGTCCTTTTCAAATAATTCAGGGACCAATGCTCTTAATAAGTCCCAAGAGTCCCTTAAAATCACCTTCTTATTCTTCCATATGTGCTTTGTTTTAATATCTACAAACTTGGCCAAAGACATCATTTTAGACCCATCAGATGACACTATCGGCCTAAAAGGAGGGTCTTCACAGTTCTTGTGGATTTTCGGTATATTTTCTTTATTACACCAACACATGATATAGACGATATTAAGGAGGAACTCCTGAAGGAAGATAACGTTCTTTATTACACCAGCACAAGATATAGATGATATAAAAGGAGGAATTTCTGAAGGAAGATAACGTTCTTTATTACACAGGCACAAGATATAGACAATATTAAGGAGGAACTCCTGAAGGAAGATAAAGGTCTTTATTACACCAGCACAAGATAAAGAAGATATTAAGGAGGAACTCCTGAAGGAAGATAAAGGTCTTTATTACACCAGCACAAGATATAGATGATATTAAGGAGGAACTCCTGAAGGAAGATAAAGGTCTTTATTACACCAGCACAAGATATAGAAGATATTAAGGAGGAAATCCTGAAGGAAGATAAAGGTCTTTATTACACCAGCACAAGATATAGAAGATATTAAGGAGGAACTCCTGAAGGAAGATAGAGGTCTTTATTACACCAGCACAAGACATAGACGATATTAAGGAGGAACTCCTGAAGGAAGGTAAAGGTCTTTATTACACCAGCACAGGACATAGAAGATATTAAGGAGGAACTCCTGTAGGAAGATAAAGGTCTTTATTACACCAGCACAAGATATAGACAATATTAAGGAGGATCTCCTGAAGGTAGATAAAGGTCTTTATAACACCAGCACAAGATATAGAAGGTATTAAGAAGGATCTCCTGAATGAAGATAAAGGTCTTTATTATACCAGCACAAGATATAGAAGATATTAAGGAGGAACTCCTGAAGGAAGATAAAGGTCTTTATTACTCCAGCACTAGATATAGAAGATATTAAGGAGGAACTCTTGAAGGAAGATAAAGATCTTTATTACACCAGCATAAGATATAGAAGATATTGAGGAGGAACTCCTGAAGGAAGATAAAGGTCTTTATTACACCAGCACAAGATATAGAAGATATTAAGGAGGAACACCTGAAGGAAGATAAAGGTCTTTATTACACCAGCACAAGATATAGAAGATAAAGTTCTTTATTACACCAGCACAAGATATAGAAGATATTAAGGAGGAACTCCTGAAGGAAGATAAAGTTCTTTATTACACCAGCACAAGATACAGATGATATTAAAGAGGAATTCCTGAAGGAAGATAAAGAATCTATCATCATGTTTTCACTAAAGGCAGACTACCAATATAATCTAATTTTGATCCATAATGGAGACATGAGAGAGATAAATAAGGGGAACACAGTTTATTTGTTTTACCGGGAACATCCAACTTGGAATGAAGCCAATTTTCAGCAGAGGCCCAAGGAGAAACGCTCCAGATGCATGTCTTTGTAACATGGGAGGAAACCGGAGCACACAGATAAAACTAAGATCCAGCAACAAAAATGACTTGCAGATCACTAAAGCCAATAACTCTGCTGGTGAAGCACTATTCTCTTGTGCCATAGCCAAATTATGGAACTCACTCCCACCCACAATTACCTCCGTACCATCATGCACCCACTTCAAAACTTTACTAAAAGTGCACCTAAAAACATGCTGGCTATGCCCTTGCAACTCCCACTCTAATATCATCCACCCCATCCAACCACTACCTTTCTTTCCACTCCACTAATTACCTTGATTATAGCAAGCTCAGATGCTCATAAGCCTAGTACTTATTATACAGCAGGAACTTCTCATTGTAACATTTGTTAATGTCTGTTATATACTTCACAGATAAAGATTCTAGTTGTCTACTGATGTACTATGTTCTTCATCTGTAAATATGTTGTAATTGCTATGTTAAATTGTTAATCGCTATGTAATCCAATGTAACTACTGTCTGTTTATTTTACTGTGGAGCTTTTCTCCCCGGGCCTCCGCTGAAAATGGACCTACGTCCAGTCGGACACTCCCGGTCAACAAATTTAAATAAATAAATGAAAAGCTGTAACAGTGTATACGATGATGAAGCTTAATAAGCTCCAAGGCTGAGAAGGAATATCAACATGAGCGTGGCAGGAACTAGTGGAGGCTAATATACTTGGCTCCCTATTGAAATTTTGGCACTCAAATGGGTGAATACTTACAAGCCTAAAAAGACCAAAAACCCAGGAAAAGAGTGAATCTCATAGATCACTCTGCTCTTTTAAACTTTTTTCAGGCCCCATCACATTCCCAAACTTATATATACTAACACCAGGATTGCCATTTCTCGAGGAAATGACTATCTTGAAATTAGTATATGTATCACTCTAGCAGGTCCCACCTTTTCAAATTGTTGCCAGTGTATTTTTGCAGATGAGTTTGGTTCTAGATGACTGGTATATGGATATGATGGATCCATGAGGGATTTGTGAAACTTTAGCCTTGACTTCTTTATTACACCAGCGCAAGATATAGAAGATATTAAGTAGGAACTCCTCAAGGAAGATAAAGGTCTTTATTACACCAGCACAAGATATAGAAGATATTAAGGAGGAACTCTTGAAGGAAGATAAAGGACTTTATTACACCAGCACAAGATATAGAAGATATTGAGGAGGAACTCCTGAAGGAAGATAAAGGTCTTTATTACACCAGCACAAAATATAGAAGATATTAAGGAGGAAATCCCAAAGGAAGATAAAGGTCTTTATTACACCAGCACAAGATATAGATGATATTAAGGAGGAACTCCTGAAGGAAGATAAAGGTCTTTATTACACCAGCACAAGATATAGAAGATAAAGTTCTTTATTACACCAGCACAAGATATAGAAGATATTAAGGAGGAACTCCTGAAGGAAGATAAAGTTCTTTATTACACCAGCACAAGATACATACGATATTAAGGAGGAATTCCTGAAGGAAGATAAAGAATCTATCATCATGTTTTCACTAAAGGAAGACTACCAATATAATCTAATTTTGATCCATAATGGAGACACGAAAGAGATAAATAAGGGGAACACAGTTTATTTGTTTTACTGAGAAAGTCCAACTTGGAATTAAGCCAATTTTCAGCAGAGGCCCAGGGAGAAACGCTCTAGATGCATGTCTTTGTAACATGGGAGGAAACCGGAGCACACAGAGAAAACCCACACAAATGCAGGGAGGACATGCAGACTTCGCACACAAGGCACCCCAGTCGAGAATCTAACCAGAGAACCTCTTGCTGTGAGGTGACGATTCTACCACTGCACTACTGCGTCATCCAATTAATTAATTAATAGTTAATATGGTACATGTAGACTTTACTAAAGTATTCAGTCATTCCATGACAACAGATTGTTAAACATAATAAAAGGCATTGCTGCTATTAAAGCATGAGTAAAATGAACTGAAAACCAGCAGTTTAAAATAAGAAAGTTAAAGAAAGAGAAGAGAAGTGAAGTGAAAGTCTGGTAACTAATGAAATACCCAGTTCTTTATGTTAGAACAAGTTCTATCAAGCACCTTCATATCTGATTAATCCTCAGATTTAATGACTATAGAAATTTGTGAAACCAAGACAGGGACAACTGCCATAAAAGGAGACGTTTACAAAACAGTTTTTTTTTTAATTTGGTGAGTCAGTCAAAGGAATATAGAAGTTATTTCCATGTAAAAGAAAGGTAAAATATACACCCCAAAAATTTGACATCAGAAGTTAAAAAACAAACTAAAAATGTTTATTTAACAAATGATTTTTCAAACAGAAAAAAACAAACTAAAAATGTTTATTTAACAAATGATTTTTCAAACAAAAGTATGTTCTGTTTTCAAGTTAAATATGACATTTAGATCCAAGCTGTTCTCAAACATGCATATAAGGTACACCATTTGTATGACTAAACATCAATTAACCAGCTCATGACAAATCTCAGCAATAGACAACTCTTCCGTCTAGAATTGGTTCTTTGCCTGCTTGGGTAGAAGAGGTTCCATTTCCCCACATTCCTTAACAGTATAACGTGTACATCAGAAAATAAAGGACAGAATGAATACATAAATGAACAAATGAATAAATGAACGAATGAGTGAATGAAAAAAAAAGTTATCTCAAGGCTTCATAGTATTTTGTCTTTAACAAAGATTAAATGTAAAAACTGTAATGCAACATGGAACACTAATAGGAACTGGTGAGAGGTATGGAAATTATTAGTTAACTAACTGCAAAATTTCTGGCCTTGCTCACCTAGCCTTCTGTGGAAAGTCAACTTTCTATATAGGGAGGACACATGGGAAACTTGTTGTTGTTTTCTTTTGGCTTTTCCCAGTTAGGGGTCGCCACAGCGGAACTCCGGTCCACTAATGATTGGCAGTCGATTTTTTTATGGTGCCAAGGTGCCAGCCCGACACCCAACCTTCAACGAAGGCACCCCTATTCACACATGTCTTTCGAATGCCACTTGACCACGGGGAGGACATGCAGACTCTACACAGAAGGCGCTCCAGCTGAGAATCGAATGGGAGAACCTGTTGCACATAGGAAACTATATATAAAAAATTTAGAGTATTTAAATGAAAACATACATTTTACAGAACCTGATCATAGTTGTGAGTTTTTGTTTCAGGTCTTACAAATGGTGTATACAATCTCATTAGGGCTGATTGCAAATAGTTCCGGTTGGAATCTAAGATTAAATGGCAGTGTAAGTTAAATGCTTCTACAGGGTTAAGGCTGAATTCCAGGTTTTCTATTAAGCTTATTTAAACAAGGAGGGGACAGAAAACTGTAATGTGATTGGTTTATCAGTAATTAGTTAATCAATGTTTACTCATATAAAACAGTGTACCATACATGTATTAATTAAAAAGAATGGTTATTCAATAAACCCTTGTTTTTTCAACCTTTCTTGGTAACAAATTTGCTTTTAAAAATCAGATTTTTATTTTGGTACCTATTTTGGTGCATTAACTGTTTTTACCCATCTAACATAAAGAACACATTAGGGGTATTTGGGTCTATATTAGAACACCGAACTTTCAAAATTTCAAGTGTTCTAATATCGACCCGTTTTCAGCGAACGCTGAAAATATCTAAGAAACAGAAAACCTAATTTTTTCCTAGGGAAAGAATTTGGTTGTCCATTTCTGTTGCTTCGGTATTTTCAGTGCTGTGGTGGAAAGTTACGGGTCGGGTTCAGGTAAGTGTGCTATTGTGTGGACGTGAGGGTTAGAGTGGGTTAGGTGAGTTAGGGTTAGGGCGAGGGTCACGTAAGTATGCGATTGTGTGGACGTGAGGGTTAGGGCGGGGTAGGTGAGTTAGGGTTAGGGCACGGGTGAGGTGACTGTGCGATAGTGACGGACCTTAGGGTTAGGGTTTGGGTTAAGGTAAGTGGATAGTTAGTGGTGTATGTATAGCTTAGTGTAGGGTTAGGTGTAGGAGTTTAGGTGTATGTGTGTGGATTGCTGTTTGTTTGGTGTGCTTGTGTTGTGTGTATGTGTTTTGGAACAGCGATATTTTTCCCTAGGAAATAATTCGCTGTTCTATATGTTTGATGTTTTAAATTTTCGATTAATAGGGTTCGATATTAGAACACTCGAAATTTTGAAAGTTCGGTGTTCTAATATAGACCCAGAGTATTTATATAGAAATGAATTAGATAGTAATTGACATATATTCTCCTGAAGGCAATGCAGTAGTGGTGTTGACATCTACTATAAACTTAAAGCATAGTACGAAAACTTGGCAAAGACTAAGGGGATGCTCATATGCAGAGCTAAGATAGTGGAGAATTTATTTGTACTGTACTAATTATTGGTGAGATCACATATAGTGCAATGCATCAGTTTCTGGAACTTTATAGAAAAAAAAGGTATTTAGTTAGTAGAATGTGTAAAAAGAAAACCAATAAAAAGTACGGATTCTGGCACAGAAATGGTATCACAGTGTATAAATGCATGAGTTGAAAGAGGTCAAGTATAAAAGTGGGAATGAAAAGGAATACATGTGGTACACAGAATGGAAGCAAAATAACAGATTTAAGGGTTACTCTAGAAAGTGCTTCTAAGCCTGGATCCATGGCACAGAAGGATGAAGCTGTGAGTGTGATCCAGGTGACTAAGGTTCAGTTATCAGTTAGGCAGGGAGGTGGAAGTGCAGAAACATGGCCCTTTCACGTCTTTCTTGAGGGAGTATGTAAATGCCTTTCCATGGAAGAAGGTTGACTGCAGTGCAATGTGAGGAATACAAAATGCATGGGACCATGGTAGAGTGTTCCTCAAAAGTGTAGTTGGGCTGTAAAGCAAAATTAACAGTATCAACTGCTAAGCTGACAGTATGAGAAAAAGATGCCCCCTCTTGCCACCACTGACCTAGACTTGAGTAGCAGCCCAGATGGCTAAAAGAAGTGGCCTGGGTGAGGCTGTGGGCATGCATATGAGTAAAGCAACCCGCATTATATGATGGCTATTATGTTAAATATGGTTACTTGCTGGCTGGGCAACATATCCCTGCATTTCAGGAATGGACGACTAAAATCAATTTCTCTTCCCTGATTTGCTTTCGAAATATGCTATAACCCTGTTTTTATCTCTCACTTCACATTGCAGTTCTTGTTTGTATTACACTAACTTACCTTTAAGTTCTGTATATGCTAAATCATTGTCATATAAGTTGTATCTATTCATGAAATGTTTTCACATTATGTTGAAATTGTTATAATTATTTAAACTGTAGATGATTTGTATTATTTTTGAAAATTGTAAAATTACTGTTCTTAAAATGTTTTTGTAATACTTTGGAGCTTTTCACCCCTGGCCTTCACTGAAAATGGGTACGTACCCAGTTGACCTTTCCCAATAAACAAATGGCAAGAAATAGGCTCATAGGACCATAGCCATAGAAGGTTACTAGGCTAATGGCCCTGGGGCACTTACAAGCCTACCCAAAAGTTTATCCCCAAAAAGAAACCTGTCAGCACTTGTCACCCCTGTCAATGAAGGATACAGGTGGAAACCCTGGGACAAATTTGTGGTTTCTCATCCACTCATCAAGGTTGTGCATGAAGAGAGTCAGCGAGGTACTCTGTTTGACATGTATGTGACGTTTATTCCAGAGACAGGGCAGCCTCTGGGAGACAAAACTGTCTCTTCAGCAGGTTTTGTTGATGCTGCATATTAGATTCTGGCCTTTTGAGCAGGTAATGCGAGAGGAGTTAGACATACAGATATGGAGCATCTCTAGTAGGACAGGGTCCAAAATTGCCTTGTAGGCAAGACACAGATCACCTCTGAACAATCTGTATGATACTGAGTAGAGTGATAGTGATTTGAGCCTGTCCGCATAGAACAGGTGTTGGGAGGCCATGGATTCTCTTTGTGAGGTATTTCTGTGGCCTTTCCAGTTGGTGCAGGTGTTTGGAGAGGTACATTCCAAATGGGGCATTATACTCAATTATTGGTCTAATGAGGGAGGAGTATAGAGAGGTAATAACCTCCTTTTTTTCTGGATGCAGTCCCTTTACTTATGAACCAAGTAAAAGGCTTTTCTAACGACTGCTGCTACATGATGGTCGAATGTGAGATTATCAACCTGAGTATCCAGGTCTCTCACCACAGGTTGTGTGTTTAGGGGGTTGCAGTTGATGTGGTAATCAGTAGAGGCCATGTTTCTGCCGAATGGCATGATGATACATTTTTTTTGCATTTAACTTGAGGCCATGACTTTGGCAAAAGTCATTAGTTGCTATGAGACCCTCTTGCAGTATGTTAACATCATTTGGGGAGTCAATGACAGCACCCAACTTAAAGTTGTCCGCAAATTTGGTCAGCCACAGGCCTTTTGTCTTTGCCTGGATCTCTGAGAAATAGATGCCAAACAGTAGGAGTCCAAGGACAGATCTCTGGGGAACTCCACTAGTGACAGGTCTGCTATCAGAGGTGGAGTTACCTATTTTGACCTTTAGGGTCCTGTCGGTGAGCCAGTTGGCCACCCACCTAATGAGATAGGGATTTATGACAAGTTGTGTTAGCTTTTCAATGAGGTCTGAGTGGGGGACTGTGTCAAAGGCCTTGGCCAAGCCAAGGTAAGCTGTATGTGCTGACTTTACCTCATCCAGGGCTTTGGTGACAGTCTCAAAGAAGTCAACCAGGTTCAACAAACAAGATCTGCCATTGATGAATCTGAACTGGGTGGGGTCAAGTGCTTGGAGATTACCTATGTCCGTGTTAATGAGATCCATAATAATATACTCCATGGCTTTACAGATCAGACTTGTCAAGCTAATGGGGCGATAGTTTCTAGGGTCAGTAGTGGCACCACTTTTGTGCAAGGGGATGACAATGGCAGTTCTCACTCTGCTAGAATGAAGCCTGTACTTAGGCTTTGGTTGAATATGGTGCTCAATGGCAAAGCCAGTTCTTGCTGGAGATGGTGCAAAATACAGCCTGAGATACTATCAGGTCCCATGCAAGCTGTGTTCTTTGCCTTGGACAGGGCCGTTAACAGATGATCTATAAAGATGTGACATGCAGGACAAGTATAAGGGATGACAAAAGGGCACTTGGGGGGGCAGGGGGAGTGAAGTTTGCGCTGAACCTATCTGCTAGTAGGTTGGCTAAGTCAACAGGATCAGTATAAGTGATAAATGGATAAATAAATAAATAATAAAGGGTCCCAGCAGAATTAATGGAGTTAATCTGTATGAGAAGTAACATGGGGACTCTGAAGACTTTAAAAAGTTAGAAGGCTTCAGAAATAGTTACCAGATTCAGGAGGGCATAAGATTAGCATAATCAGTTGGAGTCAGCATAATGTAGACTGTTAGAGACTCCTAGCAAAGCAAAGTTATAGGATTCCAGGTACTCGAGGCATTATTCGAAAGAATTAGGGTATTGTAATAATTAACATGTATGCCAGTGCTATGGCATAGACAGATAAAGCCCTGAGTATGACACAGGTGATCTGGGTTCAATCAGTGGCTTGAGCATCTGAGATGCAGCCAGGAGAGGACATGCATGCCTGTCCTGGGATGGGAGAATGGAGGAGGTCATGTGCTTGGGGCACACAGCACAGTTGGATCTCCTTGGCAGAGGCTGGGGAAACCTACCAAAAGGTGCTTACTAATGGTGCATGTGGTGACTTGCCAATATCAGCGTTTTGCTGAAGTGAAAAGTGGTTTGGTAAGATCTGCCCATTGCAGGTCCCTCTCATGGGGCATTACCAAGCCATGCACACAGGGAATAGTGTTTAAACAGGAAATGCCCCTGTTATGACACTGCACTGGGAAGCCTCAATCTCCTCACCAGCCCTAAGAATGGGTCAAAGTAAGTCAAAGAATAGTCAGGAGAGCCTGTTTGACCTATTGAATGAGGAGAAGCAGTGATGGCAGCTGATGGTCAGACATGGGGTGTAGTGGCAGGAAAATAAGTAATAATAAATAACATGCACAGCAACATTAATAAAGATTATGGGATCGCAGTAGGAAGATTTTGAATTACGAGATCCCTACAGAGTTAACTGTGTAAGGGCCCCCCAGGTGAATACTGGAAGTCAGAATTAGCCAGCAAAGTTACAGCAGATGACTCAGCAAAGTATGTAAACTCCCACTTCTTACCTTTCCCCCTTCACTGAATTTGACCTGTATTTACTACCCAAATGTATTTGTTATTATATCTAGTGATATGTAAGATATGTAAACAGACAACAACAGCAGTGCTAGTCACGTGGCTATTCATCATGCAATATCCATTGCTATTCATCTGTATAGTAACTATACAGGGTGCTGAACTATAACTGTTTGTTGTCCTAACAAACTTTTAACAAAAAACAAAAAACAAAAAAAACTCTCTTTGGAAGCACTGCCTTTCAAAAGTTGCAAAAATAATCACAGGGTTTAGTGGTGCTTAAAAGAGGCTGTGGGTATTCCTCATCCTTCTGAGGGCAACATCAGGGCAGCAAGCAATGTATGGCCTCCTATATGGCAAGGCTATAAAGGAAGATGTTTCCATGCCCACTTCTACACATTCATACCATATATCCAAGGTCCAGTAAGTCCAGTAGGGGAGAAAAATGTCTTGGTCAAAGCTTATTTTTGCATTTTGGTATCTGAACTGTCCCAGGAAAATACAAATTTTTCATTTATGGATGTTGACAACACAAGGAAGTCAAAACAATTTGTGCAATGTCACACAGTGTGCTAATAGGACCAATGGACTTCAGACCTAGATCTTCTGCTCTGCAGTCTAACTCCATTAACCAGTCTATCATACTGCTACCTACATTTTAGGTCTTGCCAAGGCAGTATGCAGTTGAAACAGCAGATTTTTTTTCTCTACTTGCCAAAGCTAGATTATTTAAAATGACTTGTTTAAGCTTTCAAACTTAAAAAACTTTTCTTCTGGGACTATCTGTGGTGACTTACACTGAATCTTCTATACAGGAGACAAGATGTGTTAACAGACAGAGACAGCTCTGTCCATCAGACCCATAGCTGATCTGTTTATGCCCTAGGAGAAAGTATAATCATGCAGTCTTGTCCTAAAGGAAAATGTACAGAAAGCATTATAGAAAATACTTCAACTACCCCATAGAACGTTTTGGACATTTTATGGTAGAACGTTACTGCACCCTAGTGTTTTGTCTAGTATGTAACAACTAATTAGTTCAAGGGTAGCTCAAACACAAGTCTTACCACTTGTAAGAGTTAGGTTGTCTTCTTGAGACTACAATTTTGACTAGTTTAGGAATTCCTGATGCATAATGCAAACACAGAAGGCCAGTGACATCTGCTACTAGACAGCTCTGCTTTGTTCAGTAGGTAATGGACATTGCACAAAAGCCTATCTTTTATTCTTAGCTAATGTCATGCCTAGTTTCACAAGAAGGCATCTCTTATGTTTATCCCTTTCTAACCTACAACATATGGATTTCACACTAGGAATAATTATGCCTCATGACATCCTGCAGTGACTGAGAGTGACAATGACTTTCCAAATGTGAAGTGAGTGCAGATAAAGAGAATAAACTAAAGAAAACGACAACAGGAGACAGCTAACACAAGCAAGTCTCTCATGTTAAAATTATTAGTGTTAAGGACAAAAGGAGGGGAGAGAAAAGACAGGCAGAGAAAAGGAAAACTAGAAAGAAATGTCTGAATTATGTATTTTCTACAATTAGGATAGGAGAAATGCAGGATCCTTGTAATCATATCACGGAGTGTCACTAGATGGTGCTGTTAGTGCATATTTACCACTGTTTTTTTTTTCAAATATAGCATTTTACTTTGCTGACATTTCTGCTTTCAGTTCTTTTAGGCTAATTTCCTAATTTTTCATTGTATGCTAACCTGTATTTTTACAGTGTTTGCTATCCAATTTATATAACCTACTTGATGTACAAAACTGCAGATTTAAACCATTTATGTAGAATAAGATTACATTCATCAATTGGTTCTATAGTTAACTTTTGCATAAGAGCTGCACAGCACTGGAGAACAACGTCTTAATTTTTTCCTGATAAATAGAAACAAACAGCAGGCAGAAGGATTCCTGTTTAAGGTAATACTTAGGTAAATACAAGATGTACCAATGAAATAGATAAAAACAAGTAGTAATTAATTAGTTCTGAAGGTTACTGCTAAGGTGCCAGAGGGTTAAACAAGTTAGTTAAAAGTTTTTGTGATCCATATAGCCTTTATTTGTTGTTTTGGTAAAAGCAGATAGTATTTAGTTAGTAATACAGTAAAAAGTAAGAGATCATTGTTGGGTATTAATATGTGGCACTACTCTATGCCCACAGCAAGGCACCATAGTGCAAAGAGTGGATATACTGCTGCACTATGGAGCTGTTGGCATATATATGCTGCATGCAGAAGCATACTGGGCACATGCTTAGGGATCACCATGACTTGCACAGCTAGTGCCAGCATTTTTAACGTAGCACATCTTGCTAGATCGGCAACTCAAATACCGTGGCACAATCTAGTATAAGTAGCATAACAGCTATGCTAAATGGCTCTTGTTAGCACTATATACACTGTTGGTAACAGTTTGTACAAGACCACTTAAAACAGTACAACTCCGGAATAGAAGAATGTCAGTAAAAATTCTGTAGACTTGTAACTTGTCAGGCTTAAGGAAGGAATTCTACCTGTTAAAGTACATCAGCAAGAACAAATCCTTTGGTGAGTGTGACAGAATGTGGGGCAGATGTTGTCTTTGTGTGGAACCAATGAAAATGACATAGCACTGCACTAGATGCTTGTTGCTGTGGTAGAGCCATTAGTGTACAACGGAGATCTTGCAAAGGACATGTGTCACATGGGGTATGCCATTTCCAGGGCTCAGGCCCATATGTTGAGGCATGGCTACTCTACGTAAATGGAGGCAGGCTATGCATAGCTCTAACTGCAGCTGACAACCAGGTGCATAAAAGGGAGGAAGATGTAGCAATGGTTACAATACATGAATGGTGGGAGAATGACTACAGTTGATAACCAGCAGCTTAAAAGAGGGGCTGTGAGCATTGGAATGGCCTACCCACAATATGCTATACACACATACTGACTGACACGATTCACCATTGAAGAGCTTCTTCAGGTCCTCCACAACCATGGCAAGTTCCTCCAAGGAAAAGTTGCTGAGACAAGTATTATCAGGATCAAATTTGGCAGGGAGTGGTGCAAGGTGTGAATTCTGTAGGTGACCATAATATACCTCAATAAGAGGTTTGATGACGACTTACTAGTATGATGCTCAGTTCAAAGGAAAAGCCACAAGACTTTGTGACAGACAAGTCCACCACAGGGGTGGATCACCAACACTAAAATGACCCACTGAAGCTGTGAAGTTTTTGGTTTCACTCACCAGCTAGTCGGAGTAGTCTCTCATATGTGGTGATGGCTTGTATGTGGGTGCTGGTCTGGCTCTAACAACCTGACTGTCAGAGAAGCAGCAGGTTAGTAATCTCAATTACAGTGCAGTATGGAACACTCCACTGCATGTCTGAAGGGAAGAACTGACCAAGGCTCATATATATCTGTCTTTCTAGGCACATCTAGTCTGTAGGTATAACAACCTGTACAACAAGGTATAGCTGTCAACATAAGCTGTAATGCTACTGGTTTATTTTAATGTGCAGTATCATAAATGCTACAGAGGTTATAGGGGCATATGTGTGTGTTGGTAGACAGTGATGTAATGTTTGTGTTCTTGCTTTCACAGGTTCTGTTGGTAGGAGGATCTGCGCAACAGGTCAACACAAGGATGGCATCAGCAGGGCACCTCTGGCTGACTATGATGGCAACATGCAACTGACCCAGACTAATAACAGTGTGGTGCCATCTGCAGCACTACAGCAGTATGGATCACCCACATCTACCATTACAGACACTTCTACAGACATACAGGCTGAGCACTCAGTCTCACCATCATAGGATGGATATCTTGTACCTGAGAGTCCCAAAGGGGCTCCATCTGTATCCCCAGTGCACACATCATCTGAAATCTGCACTGCCTTAGACATGCACATACCTGACTGGGGATAGATGCAGAGAAGGTTAAGCACTGCCAAGTCTCCAGGAAATTCTTTCACATGGTTACAGGATTTAGAATTAACCAAAAATGTGTATATCAGCTATCCAGGTACAAACAGCTGCCACCCAGAGCATTGTGGACATGATGAGTGTAATCTGTGGTTAGCAGTTTGATGTGCCCAGCTGCATAGTGCCATGGAGTATATAAGCAGAGAGTACATAATGCTGCTGAAGTCACTGGGGACAAATATTACCCCCTTAGTTGTCTCTTTGGGACACACTGTAGTTACTGCCCAGGCTGCATCCATAAGCCATGCATTCCATGGTCTTGGGATGGTCTGGATTTGGAGGGGTAAGCCAAAGACAATCCCAGGTCAGACTACATAGATCATTGGTGAGCACACACCGTGCCACCCCTCACTGTGGACATAATCCAAGTGGTGGGAATGGTACTCATCAGGCTTAACACATGGAATGCCGTGTTAGACAGTATGGTCACATTCTTGTTGTTCCATCCCTTCTCTGACACCTGCGGTCAGAAATTCTGCCACCTTTAGTCATGGCCATTGACCTGGTTTAATTTCTCCAAGTCTTTTGAGGTTTCTAATGCCATGATGGGAATGGACCCCATTCCTAAGTCACAGTATGATTAAAGTTCTTGAAATTACTGTTGTTTCAATATATGATATTAGCCAAAAGTGCTCTTCACAGCACATGCAATGTGCCCAGAAATGACTGCTTCTGCAATTCTTATGGAGTTACATGTATCAGTAGCATACCTAAATAAGACTGCAAACTCTTTTTTGAGAGACCCATTGCTCCTACTACTATGAGAACTGTCTGGGTATCCTTCTTCCACATTGTCCTTGATCCTGTCTGCAAATCCTGGTATTTTATGACTTTGTGTCTCTCTGTACATACGACACTGTAATGTGTAGCAATTTCAATGATCAATGCTACTTTTTCTTTTACTTATGGACTACTATTCTGTTTTTCTCACATATATTTTTTAACTGTTGGTAATGGATAATCCCATGTGATATAAACTTCATCATTCTCTATAATTCTTTGTGGCTCATGTTTCCAAATCTTCTCAGCTACTTCAATATTGTAATGTATGCACAATTCCCAATGCAACAATGATGGCTGCACAATGAGTAGCAACTTAATTATAGCTTTCCCAGTCTGAAAACAGAAACATAGCAGAGAAAGCTAGTGGATTTATATTTCTGGGTAAATGTGAGTAACCGGCTAGTATGTGCACTGTCTGGATGCCAAGAAAAAAGACATAAAGAGGACCTGAAGGAAAATCAGCTACAAAAGGTGAGGAAAATACACTGACTGGGAAAAGTACTGCAACTGTTCAGCAAAAAGCAATACAAGCTCCTGACATGACTTCCAGTAACATAGAGGAAAGTATAAGACAACTTCACACAGATCTGATTAAAATAAATGAAATACTGATGGAGTATGTCAACTCAAACAACAAAAGGCTGGAAAAACGGAAGAAGCTTTAAACAGATAATCAGATGAGGTCATAAAACTGCAAAAATCGGTGGTTGAAATGAAGAAAAGGCTGGCTGAATATGAGACTGTCAAGAAGAAAAGTTTCAAAAAAATAATAGAATTAGAGGACAGAGAAAGTAGGGGAAAACTGGAGATGATCTGCTGTACCAGGGAAGCTGAAAGGAGCAAACTGTTTTAATTTTATGAAAGCACAAATAAGCAACTGGACTGGTATTCCACAGCAGGAGTTGTCAATTGAAAGGGAACATCACGTGTATGCTCCAAACCTGGCTATGAGAAAGCAACCCAGACCTTTAATATTAAAGATGCAATCCTACCAGCAGAAGGAGTTGATTCTGACAAATTTGTGCAGAAAGACAAAGTACTAAAAGTGGGAGACAGCAGAGTGTTTGTGAGGAATGATTGTTCACTGTACACCAGACAGAATAGTAGTAAATTTATTCTATTTGTGATTATATAAGATAGTGCCATCTGTGCAAGAGAGAGTAGGACAGTGCATTTGCAACATATGCCACCATAGCTAGCTGGGGTTTTCTAAAGAATTTTATTTCATTTGACTATCACACTGATTTGTACAGATGCTTTGTGTTAAAAATGTATTTGTAAAGTTGCTTGTGTTACAAATGCATCAACAGAGGGCCCTGCTCTACAGAAAAGAGATATACATGTATGTCAGACAATATTATCACGACTGATTAAATGTGTATGTGATTAAATGTATATGTTTTAACAGAGATTTCTGGAAGGGAAGAGGTTAATCTCAGTCCCACTAATTCTGAAAAATAGGTTGAAAATGAAATGGGTTGGTTTAGGCCATAAAGATTTTATTACAGGTCTGATTGCAGCCAGAGACAAAATGTCTGGGAAAACCAGGACTAGGAATCTTACTGTATTGTCCTTGGGGGTAAACCAATTGCTACCCTGGAAGGGTGGAAGGTTTTGAAATTGTTTTATAGCTTTCAATTGCTGCAACAGATCTTAGCAAAGCCCTGGGTGTGTATTGTACCAGACAATGATTCTTTAGATATTTGAGAGATATGATGGAACTCTCACATCAGCACTTTCTTTCAGAACCTGACAGGAAAGATCTCTCACAGATATCTCATACCTCATACACCACATCTTGCCTTGTTATAGTAAAGAACTCAGCACACATCATCTTGCCTTGCTTTAGTACGTAACTTAACTAGGGAACAGTAATTCTCTAGTCAGTCAGGAAAATATAGTGAGATTAGTTAAGTATTGTTTTTCCTGCATCTGTGTCTATCTATCCAACTGTGTTTGTCTATACCTTTTGTTGTGGCTGGTCTTTTAGAGAATATTTTAACCTTTGAGAGTATTTATTTTATTTTATGACACTGTGGCTGCTCCTGAAAGCCTTGCTGTTTGATCAATACTACCATTTGTATTAGTATTAATTTCACTCAGCATAATAGGGTACCCTTATAGTCTAGGCAGAGGGGACATAGCTGGTAAACATGTGCCACTCTTTCCCAGGTGTGTGTGTGTGTGTGTGTGTGTGTGTGTGGTGAAAATCAAATGTCCAAGTCTGTGTGTCAGCTACTTGTAACAGGGACACAAAGCTCCAAAGTAAAGTCTTGTTTGGGGCCTGGAGAGAGAAACAGTGTGTTCCCCATGTGCTAGTAAGGGAAAGTGTGCTTGGTGCAGAGAGCCGCATCTGAAAATACAGTGTGTATCCATTTGTTTTTCATTCTAGTGGCCATCTCTCACTGGTGTCAGTGGTGAGGATTGAGGTTCCTTGATTACTGGCCCGGAATAGGGACTGTCACACCACTATTCAGGGAATGTCAATAAGCAGGCATGAGATTCAAACTGCTGTACCCATCTATCTTCAAAATATTCTTTCCTGGAGGGACAAAATCATTTTTGATGAAGTACATGCTGAGGAGGAACTACAAAAGTTTGTCAAACAAAAAGTGAGCTGTGAAACAGAAAGAGATGCTGCTTCCTGTTCTTCTGGTAATAAAGACCACAAAGAGAGAGAGACTGTGCCAGTGAAACTTTTTCCAGTGTTTCAATTGAAAATGCTCAAGAGAAGGGAAAAAAAGCACAAGACTCAACTAGAAAAACTGGGAGTATGTTGGAAATGAAGCAGAGACAGGATATGGGAGATGGAGATGAACGGGAATTAAACCAGTAACTTGGAAACTGACAAATGTAAGAATACAAAGCAATGACTATCCCCGGGATTCATGAAGCTCGGCGCAAAGACGGCGTTAGCCTTGCGCTGACCATGTGACGTAGAGATGGCACAGCAGCACCATATGCATATTAATGAAGGTACGCTGCCACCACGTGCACAGGAAACGTGCATGAGTGCAGGGGGCGTGTTTAAGCACTGCATGGAGGCGTGAACATGTTCGCTACAGTTGCACATCCTAAAATGCTGACTAGTACAGCCTGCCTATAATACTAATCACTCCTGTCAGTGTTGTGGATACTGAAATGTATGCAAAGCATACAAGAGAGTTCCGCGATCACCAAAATAAAAAGTAAACACAAAAGCACGTAGCTGAATTTTGAGCCCCCGTCCCTCGAACAATGACATTTAAAACCCTGTGTCCGTATTTCATTGTAGTGTTGATTGTTATACCAAGTGGAAGTGAAACGCAATGTGTTTGCATGCTGCTTCCCTTTGTTAAGCCTAGCCCAATGGTTAGGGTTACCACCTGTCCCACTTTGCGAGGGACAGTCCCTCTTTGGGCAGTTGTGTTCTGACAAAAAATATTAAAAATGGCAAATGTCCTGAGATTGTAGGACATAATTATGTCCCATATTTTATGTAATAGTTGCATAAAATAGTTATTTCTGTATCTAAAATACCTAACTGTTACAAGAAACAGAATAAGCAACTAAACTACTACAAGAATAAGCTTTTACTTAGCCAAAAAAGTTAAGTTCTATCCTTTGTACTGACCGTGGGTATGTGTCGACCTGTAAAATCTGATGTGTGTCCCGAAAATGTCCCACTTTGGCCATTTGAAAATGTGGCAACCCTACCAATGGTCAGAGCATTCGCTCAATATCTGCCCATTTGTGGTCCGACTCGTCCTTGTCTGGACGGCCCAAAGATGAATGGATATTACCCGAGTCTACCTACCATGTCATGAAAGATAAGTATTTGCATGTACCTATGTGTGTGAAGTACAGCATGTGGAAAACCAAATATGCTAGGGTTCTCCGCACAACCATATTGATACCAGAGATATGTACAGTACACAATGTGTACTGCTGTCTGTGCCATGGGCCAGCAACCAGAGAAGGGATGGATGGTGTGTTTGTGGAATTTGGGGGGAGGGGTGACTGGTAATGTAATAATTCGCCAAAGGGAGACTGGGTTGGATGTACAATAGGTGAACTGGAGGTGTACGAGGGAGCATTGTGTGAATCAGAAAGGAAACCAAAGAACAGACATTCACATCCCCAATACACCCTGACAGGCCAGACTGCAGAACACAATCCTACAAACATATGAACATTAAAATGTGCGCTACACATGTACAGAAATGTTATCGGCTCACACCCACATAATGGTCTGGCCTGAACTGAGCCATCCAACCCCAACACACCTGGATACATAATTGAATACCCATCATCCCCTCCACAGCACACCCCCCCCTGCTGAATGTCCACCAAAACCACCCATACTCGGGCTGCTAGCTTGGCGCAGCCATATCTGCACATAGTGCCTCCTACCCACATCTAGTAGGCAGTCTCACCCTAGGCAGTCTCAGGCTTGCAAGCTAGGTATCCCATGCATGCATAACCCTCCCTCATTTTTATACAACCAGAAGAATGGGGGTTCATCATCCACAATTTTTGGACATCCCTCATGGGATAAGTGTCTGTTTTCAAGATTAGACTTTGTGACATAACACGATGTCCACCCCCATTGACATCTGGGCACAAGTCAGATTAGCAATACTTGTCCACAACCCTGCTCAGCCTCCACCCGGTCCTGCAGATCCTACGACCCGGGATTAAACACCTGACTGTGATACACGTCTCCCCACATGCATTATCGGGAATATATATCCATCACATGTTCCCAAGAAGCTTCCCCCAAGCCATCTTCCAAATAGTACATGTCCACAAATTGTATACCCTGTCCAGGTTCCTCGTTATAATGATGCACACAACCCCTGTATACAAACGGTACAGGTCCCTCTCAGATGCGGTTGTTCATATACATGGCCATGTATAACTCTAGATATGTAGTCATATATCTATAAATGTACATACTTATATTCACATAGCTACACATCACACATACATGCATATATAGTTGTCAAGTATGTGTCCTATTCATAAATATGTATACCTGCCTCTCAGAAACATATGAACATTAACATGTACTATACATATGTACACCGACAAACTGTCACATTTGTTGCCAGTAGTGTGGAATGCCTGTAGTAAAGTCATATATCCTAATTAAAACATCCATACAGAATGTATCACGGATGGTTTAGTGGTAAAACCAGTGATTATGGTGTTTCTGTTCCCGGGTCCAAGCCATGCAAGGGCTGCTAATTTTATATGATGCCCAGAATAATGGCAGTCAGATATAGGCAGACGTAAGCGGGTATGCGTGACGGTAAGTGGCGGTCATTCAACAGTATGAGAAATGTAAATAAGCATGTAGGTGTATATGCATGTGTATATACAGATATATATATATATAGATATATATATATATATATATATATATATATATATATATATATATTATATATATATCCATGAAGAATGAACATGGTCACAATAAAGCAGTCATAACAAATGTGAAGAGAAACAGCAGTGGAACCCCCCGTATTATTTAGTGCTGTCATATCAAGCTGTCCAGAGGTGAGCAAACCTCCTGTGTCTCCAACCACAGGTAGGATGCTAACAGTGGGACTAACTTTGTCTATGTGCTAAGTCTGACTTTCAAACAGGTACAGGGCAGTCCCAGTCACCATTCGGATGAGCCGAAAACCGGAAGACTAATTGAACACCCTGACCATTATATGAACGTATGTCCCAAGCTTGGGACGTCTGAATATATTTGGAGTTAGCAAACATACAGGACATGTCTAGAGCAGTAGGGAGTGGTGCATGTGTAGTAGTGTGGTTTATTTCTGATCAGAGAATGGATGACTGCTGTGTTAGTGATGTTTTGCTTTTTTTGTTCTGGTAACTATGAACCATAGGTATACATGCAAATTAAGCAGCACAGCAATAGTGTAGTGGTTAGAGCATCTGCCTATTGAGCAGACGTTGCTGGTTTGACTGCAGCACACACCATTTATGATGCATAATCCGTATACGAGCATATCCTGCTAATTTCATGCTGTATAACGATATAATACCATTGAAATGTAAACTGGGGTGACGTATCACAGTAAGAATGCAGAAGGTGTTTGCATGATGGGAAACGGTGGTTAAACAGAAAACTGCTGCTGAAAAGTGTTGTACTCACCCTTTGTCCAACGGCCCTTGTTCTGCCCAGCAACACAATAAACCACCTCAGCCAGGCTCGATGCCAGGACCCTACACATCACAATCAATGAGATTTACCACTAAGCCATGGCAGTTATACCTAACTCTGATGTTATCACAAACATAATAGACAGCACAGTCATTCAACAATATGATCAAAGTAATTAATCATGTACATGTATATGCATGCGTACGTACAGATATATATATATATATATATATATATATATATATATATATATATATATATATATATATATATATATATCTACAGAACTACAGAATGAACAACATAGGCAAAAGAAAGCATTCATAACAAATGTGAAGGAAGACAGCAGCGGAACACCCATATTATCTAGTGCTTGACATATCAAGCTGGCCAGAGGTGAGCAAACTCCTTGCGTCTCTAACCACAGATAGGATGCTAATAGTGGAACTAACTTTATCCACGTGCTAAGTCTGACTTTCAAATGGGTACAGGGCAGTCCCGGTCCCCAGTCGGACAAGCCTAAAACCAGATGACCATATGAACACCCTGACCATCATATGAATGTATGTGCCAGGACTATAAGCTTGGGAAATCTGAATATACTTGGAGTGAGTCAACACACGGGATGGGTCCAGAGCAGTAGGGAATGGTGCATGTGTAGTGGTGCGGTTTTCCTAACTGGAGAATAGATGCCTGCTGTGTTAGTGAAGTGTTGAGGCATGTGTTTGGATAACTATGAACCGTGGGTATACATATAAATGAAGTCGCATACCAATAGTGTAGTGGTTAGAGCATCCGCCTAATGGACAGGTATTCACGGTTCAAGTTTGACTATAGCACATATCATTTTCCATGTGGAATGAATGTCGTTCTGCTGTAAAACCGACATAATAACATGTAAAAGTGAACTTGAGTATCGCATGTGATTTTTAACCTGATCCTTTCAATCAAAGTGGTACTGTCATAATGAATAAGGCACAAGTAAGCACAAATAAGTGGCAGTAAACATATATAACACACAGTAAGCATATGCGAGTGCACTTGCGCGGGTGTAAGCAGCGCCCAGCATAGGAAATGTATATGAGTATGTACAGATGTAATACATATATATATACACACACACACATATATATATATATATATATATATATATATATATATATATATATATATATATGATGAATGAACGTCGTAACAATAAAGCATAGACAAGGGATGAGACGGGAATCAACAGTAACTATAGTATCATAGAGTGCTGTCAGCATATGCCATATCACGCTGGCCAGGAGTGAGCAAAGCACTACTACTCACACCACAGGCAGGATATTACCAGTGGGAGTAAATAGTTGAATTGCTAAGTCTACTTGACACACAGACAGAGGGTAGTCCCTGCTGGGACTACCTAAAAATTATATAGAGCGTTTAGGCTTCCGACTATTACACAAGCAGGGGCAGGTATGTTCAAAGACTAAATGGGGGGAGAGTCTGAGAATACACGAGGTGGGACAACATATGTGTAGGGCCCCTAACACTCTGGAAAGGGCAATGTTTGGAGGTGTGTCATGGATGCGATAACAAGTGGATAATGGAAGTTACACGTGTAAGTTGAACACTGGTGGGGTGGAGGAACTATGGCTATGAAATTATGGACCCAGGCATGCCATGGTTGGATGGCTCGGTTCTAATTGGACCGCCCGTGGAGGTCGAGTTCATAATAGGTATATGTGCAGACACACATGCAGACATCAATATGTAGAAGTACATTCTCTGTAATGCATGCATTCCATGTGTAGACATAAATAATAGGAATGTGCACATACAAATATCAACAGTAGATGGAATAATAAGCTGTGCAGAAGATGGGATGGGATGAAACTGCTAAAACGCAGAGGTGTGTACAGTGTCCAAAGTCAGTGCTGTGCTGACGATAATCAAATGTGAAGGCTTCCCAACACATGGAATCATTCCTGTGATCTGCCCGCTATGGCAACGGCAAGTACTAACCCGGACTAATTGTAAAAGAAATACGCTGAACACATACATAATTAGGATCCCATGTGTAACGTGTGCAATACCACATAGTCATACATATTAATGAATTGTAGTGTCATGTTAACGGGAGTAAGGATGTAATGAAGCACAGAGTCTAATCTTGTTTTAAACACATGCGTGATCCATGTGGAGCAACCCAATAATTGCGAATAGTATTCCTTTGGTCGCTCACGTCACCAATATTTGTGTACTAAACATATGGTAGTTCTGAGGATACATGGAGTGAGTAAACCGATGGGATGGCTCTATAGTAGGAGTAGGGAGTAGCCAGTGTCTAGTGGTGTCGATACACCACAAATCTGACAGGAGAATGGATGACAGTAGTGTTAGGGAGGTGTTGGGGTGTGGGTTTGGTGAGCCAGGAGCCATGGGTATATGGGTATATATGCATATGGAGCAGCACATCAACGAACAGACATTCTCGTACCGAATCACACTGTATCACATTCCAATTACCATTGGTAATCCGTACATGAACATATTGCGACATCTGTCCACTGTATAACCTGCTAAATATCGATTACAAGATAACTGGAGTGAAGTGTCAGTGTCATAATGAATAAGGCACTAGTATGCAGGTGAATCATATATAAACACCATTACGCATGTGTAAGTGCATATGCGTGGGGTATGTATTGGTTTACAGACACACACACATATAGATATATATATAGATATATATATATATATATATATATATATATATATATATATATTATATATATATATACACATATATCTATAGACATATATATATATATATATATATATATATATATATATATATATATATATATGTATGGTTCACACACACACACACACACACACACACACACACACACACACACACACACACACACACATATATATATATAAATATGTACATATATATATATATACATACATAAATAGATATATATATATATATATATATATATATATATATATATATATATATATATATATATATGTGTGTGTGTGTGTGCGTGTAGATATACAGAGACATACAGCTATGATAGGAAACAGCACACAGGAATGACATATGTTCATAGGCTATGCCAATGGAAGTGAGGAGCCCAGGCAAGAAACATGAAACACGCAGCATGCCCTTCCACCCCCCCCCCCACAGCCAGGCACGGGAAACATACATGCAATCAATGTAAAGTGTCCACTGCTCCCCAGACCACAGGCAGGATACAACCGGGGGGTACACAGTGCACTCGTGGATTCTAATTATGGAACACAGACTGGAGTGTCCCTTGCGAGACACCCCAAAAATTCCCCAAACCAAAAGTAAGTGACAGACCGGCCATTTTGTCCATAGTGTATACAGACTCAGAATACAAGGGTGGGTAACCCTGATAACCCATGGGCCGAGACAATTGCATGAAGTGGGTCCCGTGAAGTGGAGAGTGGGCAGCGTGTAGTGGTGTGTCCAGAACAGACCAGGTCCCAGAATAAGGATGGGTGCTGTTGGGGAGGCGAGGGTGGGGGAACTATGTGTAGCTACGTATGGGTCTAGGTATGCAGGTGTTGGCTGATGTGGGCCTATATGGACAGCCCTAGGGATGCAAGCAAATGTGTTCATTGGACAGAGGCATTGCCCAACGAGCAGCCACACCCACTGCGAGACCCACTAAAGCAAAGTGTAATCTATATGGCAAAGAACGGAATAACCAGATGTAGACGTATATGTGTAGAGGTATGTGTGTGTATATCTAGCCAAAGCGACATAGAGATATGCCTCTCCCTCACTGTAGTATGAATGTATACATACAGAGAAGGAGTACAGATACATACCCACATATAAATATATACATATACAGACAACTATAGACCCATATGTCATAGGTTCATAGTTTAGTACTAGGCTAACTACCCTTGTGGGCCATTTTAAGCCTAGCCAATTACCCCAAGTGAGAATCAAACCCTGCACCTTGTGTCTGTAAGGTAAACACCTTAACCATTGTGCCAACCTATATATATATATATATATGTATGTATATATATATATATATATATATATATATATATATATATATATATATATATATATATATACATAGACAGCAAGATATAAATATACATGTATGCATACATATACAGATATATCTGTATATATTAATATAAATACAGATATATATGTTACAGTAAATATACACATGTATATAGCTAGGATATGATACAGCAGTCACGAGTAACATATGTTCACAGGCCGTGCATATGGTGGTGGGAGGTCCAATAAACAAACATGTAACCGGCAGCATTACCCCCCCCCCCCCAGCTAGGCTGCTGAGACATATAGACACACAGTAAACGTAAACACACCACTGCTTCCCGGACCACCAGCAGGGTACTACCAGTGGGAGAGACCTGCAAGGTCTAATCTTGAAACATAGACATCAATGTCCCTTGTGGGACACCAAAAATTAATGATTGGAGCCAGTCCTGGTAAAGACTTATCAAACCAGGCTGTAGATGTACATGGACCAGTAGGTTATGCAAGACTGATAACCCATGGGTCGACACAATGTACGATGTGTCCTGACACGGGGAGAGTGGGCAGTGTGTAGTGGTGTGTTTATACCCCACCTACACCCACAGTAAGGATGAGTGCTGTAGAGGAGTGTCAGGTGGGGGAACTATGGGTATGCGATTATGGGCCTAGGCGTGCGGTTGTTGGCTGGCAGAGCCATATTAGGACTGCCCCGGGAATGTAAGTAATATTGCAGTATGGGCATAGCTGACACCCATACCTCCCAACCCCTAAGAGCACATCCACTGGATAGGCCGTAAACCATTGGGGGAACACATAGGGACCATACCATTGAAATGTCCCCGATTACCAGGGACATCCCTGATTTCGACTCAGATTCTAACTCTGTCCCACTTAAACCCTCCTAGAACTAGTGATATTAGGAGGAAAGGTGGTGGATTACACAAAGAATAACGACAACAATTAAGAGTCATAAACAGCATGTACCTCAGACAATGTGTATGAATACATATGCTCTGAGTCTGTCAATGTGTCAGGTTAATAGCACCAATAATTTAAATGTGTCCCTGATGTTGTTATGCAGTGTCCCTGAGTCAGTCTTCATTTTTCCCCAATCGTATGAGAGGTCTGATAGGGACAGAAAGCACATATTCCACTGACTACCTTAGAAAGATAATAGAATAATAGGTATGCAGTAGCATGACTCGGCTGACGGATGTGAGTCCCAAAACCCAATTACTTGTCTGTATTGAAGAGTCTCAGTTCTCATGTATCAGCCAGATGGGTGCAGATTGTAAGACGAACACACAAATAATATGAATAAAACACTTGACAGGCCGCCGATTCCATACAGTCGAATGGCATGCCGTTGCCTAATGGGGTGCCATTCCTGATACTGTAGGCATGTAATCCGATGTAATAGACATCACAAGGGAATATTGTGGTCCTCGCTGCCACCCAGGGGCGTGAGTGTCAGATGCAAGCACCAATGTCAGTGCATTTGCAAGTGCAGGAGCGAGCAGGTGTAAGCCTGTTTGGCCGCCAGTATGCGAGTATTACACTGGTAAAGCAATGTAGAGGCTAAATGAGTGTAAGAAGCTGTAACCAGAGGTTAGCATTGCTTAACACTGCGCAAATCCATGCACACCCGCTCACAACTGCTTTAATATGCCTTAATCCCTCCGTATCCAATGGCCTTGTTCTGCCCTGCAACAAAATAAACGGCCTCTGCAAGGCTCGGAGCCAGGGTCCCTGCACAAACAGCTAATGTGATTTACCAATATGCCATGGCAGATATACAGACATCGGACATTACCACAAACATATCATACAGCACAGTCATTCAACAGTATAGGAATGTATCCCATCATGTAGATGTATGTGTGAATGTTTATGTCCAGCATATAGGTACAGACATATATAGAGATATATCAGGAACATACCATGAGGCAACAAAGCATTAAAAATGAATGAAAAGGGAAACACAAGCGACGCCTGTATTATGTAGTGGTGTTGTCCAATGTAATATCAAGACTCCCTCAGACAGACATGTGTCATTCATACACGCAAACAGTTGTACATTGGCCGTATACATCACTTTGTGCATGTAATGTACATTAACACAACAGTACCTGTCCAATCATTATGTGAGAACAGTACTCTTGCAAGGTGCCGTGTGCAACATCATCATGATAAAGGTAAATGGGGTAACCATAGAGGGACCGGTAAGGTTGTATGTACAATGGGGTCGTCTGCATCACGTGTACCTGGACCATGTAGGGGTGATGTGCATACCAGTATCGTACACGTGAGGGACAGGGGTGAGGATAACAGGAGTATGGTGTGATGCATATTACAAGGGTTCCATGTGTCCAGTGAGCACAAGTGTGAAATGGACAGCTATGTATGGGGCAAATGTTGTTCTAGGAACCGATTGGCCTTATGTTTCCATAGGGTGAGAGTGGGATGTGGGGGAAGGAGAGTAGGTATGCCCGTGGAGGATAGGTAGGGTAGGATCACAAACAAGACAGCATACAGGGTCAGTATATGACAAATGTGGGGGGATACACCTTGGACGGGGATGGGTGTTCGGCATTCACAAGCCCATGGGAACAGTGGGACGGAGGTCCCCAGCCATGGGCAGCCGCCACTGCACCAAAACAGCTGCAAAGGAGGCAGTGCTGGGGGCTGTCCAGGAGGGGCAGCCTCACTGTGTAAATGTGACACTCCACACTTGAGCTTGTGTATCTGGCTTTAGAACCCCTTATTGAGCCCCCAATGCACCACGTCCAGGACCGCACAACAGCAGGCATGTTCCTGTCTGGCCCTGCTCCCAGGGGGGACATGCCCTATCCTCAGTGGTGGTACCACCAGAAGTTGGTGCAGAGCCAACAGAGGTTGAGGTCCAAGGCTGGGCCCCAGATGTGCTGGTTCCCAGTGTCATGGTCAGCTGAAGTGGGACAGGAGGTTCTGCCGGGACCTCCAAACCCATACAGCCTATGGTGTTGCAGTTTAAACACAGATATGGCTTAGTAATAGACAACAGCATTCAGGATTACTTACAACAGTATGCATAGATATGACCATCAACCCAACACAACAGATGGTATACATTTGCAGAGGGAGCACAACAAATGCATATATACTGCATGACATCTGTACAATATGTAGAAGATGTGTGACTGCAGCTATGAACAGTGGCCCATTATTGGCTTGTCACTGGGAACCCCAGACAGTGTCTGTCATACCACTGTTTCATGTGACATATGTCCAGTCAGGGATGCGATGGCAGTAACACATCCCTATCACCAAGTACTGGCTGCAATCCTCACACTATGCCCCTGCTGTGCACAGATTTGTGTTCAGTGTGTAACACAGGAGACAAATGGTTCCACACACACTGACCAGTCCACAGATGGCCCTACAGATGGAGGTCCCTCATGAACACAGCACTGTTATGTCTGTTTTAAAACATGCAGAATAGCCATTACCACACACAACATGTTAAATAGGCAGTAGTCTCAATGCAGCATAGCTACACTTACATGCTGTAGTCATGTCTGGCACATCACCCTCCTGTCTTTAGGCTACTTCCCACTGTGCATGATGTTTGAGGAACATCCAGATATCATCTGTGATGCCGTTTCAAAACACCACATCCAGGTACTACTCACAGCGACTGTTATGGCCAAACACCAACATGATGTTCCTAGATAATGTACTGTGTTTATCATGCAAATGGCTATGGGAACATCATCACAGCTGTTCCACATGCAATAAGCTAGAGGAGGACTGCAATAGGTGCAGAGGCCATCACCTGATCATGTCCATCACTTACAATACACATGCTGCTGCTGAACAGGTGTACACCTCCACATCCACCAGAGAGTGTGTGGGAGGGATAGACAAAGTACATCAGAGAAGGGCTTGGAGACTAAAACCTAAGCATCGTCTGTCACACACCTACCAGTACAGGGATCAAACCCCTGACTGACTAGTCATTACTATTACATGTGCATGCAGTTACTACATGTGCTACAAAGCCGACATGTTGCTGTGCTGTAAGAACATATATGTGTGTTGATGAGAGACATCTGCAACAGAGATATAGTAGACATACAGTAGGCGTAGCACACATGGCTGTCCACGTGAAGGGATGCCATTGTTACCACAACCACACTCTCTAATAGACTCACACTGATACTCTTTGCCAGGGCCACAAATACACTCCCTAACTACTTAGTTTGCCACAGTGCAGTAATGCACAGGACTACATGCACCACAGGGGATATCTGGAGGTTCTATGGGCTAGGGCATGTGAACATGTTTGACATCTGTTGGTATGCCAATGAGGGTTATACTGGGAGTGACTGTGGTTGGGAGCATCATAACCCACATGCAGACACAAGGTGCCAGTACTGACATGCATGTATGCATTGCTTCATGGGTGTGTAGTGGTTGGCTATGCAAGATGGCTGTACAAGGCTGGGTGAGGTGTAATCCTTGGCATCGCGCCACCCGACAATGGTGTGCAGTGTGGTACAGGGGTGTAGTGTCTGCAATGTCCCACACAGATGGGTACTGCATGAACTGCCCTGACATCCTGGTTACCATTGTGTATGGCCATAGCTTTGCAATGCATGCCATGTCTGCGTTTGATAGTCCTTGACATGGACATTGCCTGGAATGTACATGTTTCACAATACTGTATAGTGACATGTACAGGTGTACCTGGTTTGGCAGGCACATGTTGTGTACACAGAGTATTATCCTCCGATATGCCAATACTGGCCTGGTGTGGTGAAACCTGTCAGCAGGTTGACCCTGCACCTGCATTGGTAGCATGATACAGGTATTCTCTGGTGTCAATGGCATCGGTCCATACAGGGCACATGTGTACAGCATTGTATGGCCTCTGTGGATCACATCTGATGGCACCACATATGTTGCAGGCATCCAGTGGGGAACATAGTGAAGGCACATTGTCCCCAATTATGTGTCTATTGTACCGCTGCACAGGGTGCCATGTCCTATGCAGCCCACTGCAATCACACCATGCCTACTATCTGTCATCAATGTGCATGGTACTAGCAACATAGCGGGATATCCTTGGCAAGTGTGTTTGTGTATGGCACATGGGTTCAGGACATATACTGGGTACTAATAGGGTTGCATACTTTGTTCACCGGGCCTTTTGCCAGATGTAGGGGTATGGCTTGCCAACACAGTCCTGTGGCTGACTGACATATGTACTCCTCGTGAGGTGTCCATTGTGTCATAAGACGGACACCATATAGGAAAACTACAAAATCCGCTCCCCAACATGTCCAGTGGTTAGACACAGCCTGTGGCTGTAGCTACCATATAGGTGGCAATCCACTGAGCACAGAAAAAGTCATCAGGGATCTGGGGACCCAGGTTGACAGTAGCCTTTCGTTTGACACTCATGTTGCTAAAGTAGTTAGGAAAACCTTCTATATCGCCCACCTGATCATGAAGGGATTCACATCTAGATCAAGGGAGGTCATCGTCCCCCTGTACTCATCACTCATTAGACCTATGATTGAGTACAATGCCCTGTTCGGAATGTATCTGACCAGACACCTGCTGCAGCTTGAAAGGCCCCAAGAGATCCTCACCAAAAGGATAAAGGGTCTCAAAAATATGTCTTTTGCTGCCCGACTGAAAGAACTCCAGCTCTATTCAGTCTCATACCGCTTGCTCAGAGGTGACCTGTGCCTGACATATAAGGCCATGTCAAACCCAGATTTGATGAATATGCTTCACCTCAAAAAATCTAGATCCCTCAGAACCACAAGGGCGGGAGACTTAAACCTTGACACGGTTATAAATAGAACATGCTGGAGGGACAGATTAATCACCCAGAGACTCGCTATGCTGTGGAACAAAATCCCGGTACATGTGAGGCAGAGCACCTCGCTGGCCTTGTTCAAGAGGAATCTTGACCAATGGATGGGAGATCGCAGATATACCCCAGGGATTACTTCAGTGTCACTGCTTGACAGAGGCACAGCAAAATGATAGGCATAGTTTTTATTCAAACTAAAGGGGTGGCGAAAGCCACATAACTATGGGCTAGGCTTATAAATACCCTTGGGCAGATAGCCTAGTATGAACCTATGAACCTATGAACCTCCACACAGGCTCTGACAACCAAACACACACACCTGCCATGTCCTGGATTCGAACCCCTACCTACAGTATCACACTGCAGCAATACACATTTACGGCATGAGCTACAGCGAATACTGGGTTACAGCACTCCTAGAGGTGTATTCCTAGGTGGGTGACATCAGCAGGATTGACAAAGGTGGTCATGTGATTTGTACAGAGAGTGCATACTCTACAAAGCATTGTACTTGTCTCACGCAGACACATACACACACACACACACACACACACACACACACACACACACACACACACACACACACACACACACACACACAGTTGGCAAGTCTGGGATTAGAACACCGACCTAACTACTTTATCACACTACAGCATTACGCAGTTACAGAACGCGCTACTGAGATTACTGGGTCACACCATTCCCAGAGGTGTATTTCTAGGTGGGTGACATCATCAGCCTTGCCAAAGTTGGGTATAGGAATTGTACGGAGTGTGAGTAGTCTAAAAGCATTGTTCTGTCCTCAGGCAGATGGAGACACACACACACACACACACACACACACACACACACACACACACACAGTTGGCAAGTCTGGGATTAGAACACCGACCTAACTACTTTATCACACTACAGCATTACGCAGTTACAGAATGCGCTACCGAGATTACTGGGTCACAGCACTCCCAGAGGTGTATTTTTAGGTGGGTGACATCATCAGCCTTGCCAAAGTTGGGTATAGGAATTGTACGGAGTGTGAGTAGTCTAAAAGCATTGTTCTGTCCTCAGGCAGACGGAGACACACACACACACACACACGCGCACACACACACACACACACACACACACACACACACACACACACACACACACACACACAAGCCAGTGGTGGGATCAGAACACCTGCCTGTCTACAGATCACTATTACAGTACTACATAGTTATGAGTTGTGCCACAGAGACTGCACATTTCAAGGCTGTCATTATGACCTTCTAGGAAGGTGGACATCAACAGGGATGCTGGCAGTTAAGATGTACATACCTGTGAACCTGTGTGTTTAAAGTAGGAATCCATCCTCAACTGGAGTATGCCCATCTGTGGAATGGATGACTACTACCACTATACAGGGTTACAATGGCCATGCCCATACACATAGAGGCACATAACCGACACAAGGTGTCAGTGGGCATGCTCACACACTTAGCAGCACAGGGCTGTTTGGAATGCACTATGTCTCCAACTACACAAAGTTATACTGGGCATGCTCATACACTTAGTAGCACAGGGCTGTTTGGGGTGCACTCTGATTCTACACACGGAAGGCCACAGTGGCCATGCTATTACAGTTAGACATACCGAACACATTGTAATGGACTCTGCTGTTAGTAGTTGTCATTGTTAGCAGGAATGCTGCACTACATATATCTGAAACTGGTCATCTACACAACATCTGCTGCTGTCCGTCACCTTAGATGTACCATTCTATACCAAGCACAATACTACCACTTGCAGTGATGTCATACTAGGAGTGGCAACTGCTTGACCAACACAATGAGTCAATGTCCTGCTGCAATTATGAGGTTGTCTGGAGTTTGTCATTTTGGGATGACATGACTGAAAGAAGACAGGCCTTTGTCACAGATCACATGCATCCATGATTCAAGGGAGGGGGGATAATACCTAGGTCGCATTCACCCATATAGTGCCATTCCAAGGCAAATGTCCTAAACCCAGGATAACACCCTGACACCTAGAGGACAACTGCATTGTATGCTTATGCTAACCAGTGCTAGATGTGTAGCGTTCGTAATCACAGCTGCTCACTGTAGATCCAACAATGGGGAATACTGACATCTTTGCAGTGAGGAACACCTGGCTGAAGGCTCTGTAGTGCACAATAGCACTACCACCATATACCTCAGAACCAGACATGTGGGCCATAACACAGGTATGGACAGCTCCAGGTGGTGGTGTCCCCACATACATAAAGGCCACTCACATGTACTGACCAGTACTCCCACAATAGGCATCACAGATGAGTCAGATGCAGGTCACAGTGTCAAAAGCTGCATTCTAATATGTAACCCTCAGACACCACCATGCCCTCGGACCACCAACACACATCCATACATGTGGTATGACATATAATAGTACAACACCATGTGACCTTTGACCGGTGGACTGTACCTAGCTCTACATCAACTGTGCAGAGTACCCATGTACTGACACAGTTGCATCTTGTATTATTCAATGCAATGATACCACTGTTTGTAACCAGATCAGCTGTACACATACCAGGGTCCCTCAGTTATTTACAGTATTAACAGATGACTGTTGCTGTACACCAGTAAATACCCTCATGTTTGGATATGACATACATATACCTGCCCTGAATATGTACATGCCACACACATACAACATATATGTAAATAGTATAGCTGTTGTTGTCCTTTGTGCAGACAGGTGGCTGCAGCCATTACACACATGCACATGGAAGGTAGGTCCATGACTGCTGAATGCTAAAAGTACATAAGGTGGGATATCAATGTGGACAGAGGTAACATTCCCTCTGTACTGGTCACCCATGACACCTATCATATCATACATCATTCCATGTGTCATGTATGTCATTACACATGTCCACCAAATGCAATGCCTATAGACATGCCCAAATGACAGGAATGTAGGACCTAGACACATGTACATGTAGTGGTGTGTGTTCAGATACCATGTGTGTGCAGTTGCTGATGTTTGCAGGTGACGTGTGTCTTAGTACATCATGCAGTTTTCACGTCTCTAGCCACAGTAGCTTAATACACAGCTATCATGCTCTTGGATCAGTAGATCAGTAGACGTGTTTGGAACGTGGGACTTTCTAACTGAGATGTGGAAGCTACAAAGTGCATGCTGGTATTTTCATACATACCTGTGAGTAGTCCACATTTACATATGGGACACTAACTGCAAACACTGGCATCCACTGGCATATGCAATTAGACCTGAAGGAGGAAGGCAGAACATCAAGACCAACATGCAGTTACTGTTGTTACACATGACACATACACTTAATAGTACAAAATGCATTCTAAACCTGTAGTACATGGTATGTCTGCTGCCTGTCAACAGTACACAACTGTAATCTACAATTATCTTCATAGTCTGTTCATCCTGTGCATCAGACCATATGAGCATGTCCCTGCAACGATTGTGTGGATGACAGGGATGCGTCACAGGCATCATCATATGCACAGGGTGATAATGTTTGTCAGAGGCCTAGGCTGCACCATTGGATGACATCATGCGTGTGGTTTAGGGTCTTTGATCTCATTGGGCATGTGTGGATGTTATGCATGTGTGTGTTGCAGTAACCTACATATGTTTCCGGTGTGTGCGTGTATGTATGCACACAGTTCTGGCACGTATCTGGCCTACACAGGGGTATTATTGACAGCTGCAGACTGTACAGGCCAGGTTTTACAGTTCACGGTGTCCAGCCATGGCCATTTGACCTGCACCTGCCAGGGGTTGCACAGGCACTACCAGGCAGAGGTGCAGATTGGGGACTGTCTGATGACACATGTCCACTGGAACCATGTCCCTGTTGGGGCCATCCAGTGCCACGTGCACGTGGCCACAGTACCGGCTGCATTGCTGCTGCTACCGCCATTATGGGAGCGAGCATGTTAGGTAGCATGTTCACGTAGACCTGCAACAGGTGATGTAGCTGGCCTACGTCCACATGCCTGATGCCTCACTCCTACCAGATGTTCCAGCACAGATATCTCACGCTCGCGGATTGACATGCCACGGTCAAGGACTCCAACCATGTCACCCAGTCGTCTATCCAAAACTTCAGCAAGATGATGGCGAGCATTTGCCATTACCTGGATGTTGTTGATTAAAGAATGGACAGCAGCCCTCTGAAGCCTCTGACCTTCTCTGTTGTGCTGTTTAGCACGTGCCTGTGCCTCCATTACAGCCTGAAACATACATCTGGTGACACCAGCTGCCTCCATTACAGCCTGAAACATGCGTCTGGTGACACCAGCTGCTGTGCTCTGTCTTGCAGGGGCATGTTGGCCAGAGGTCCTCCTATGAGCAGCACTGGCCACATGACTGTGTGGGGCATCACCAGTCAGTTGGCTGACACCATGGTTTGCAAGTACACCTTCCATAGCCTCCACACTTTCCTGTACCAAGCTACCACACGCCAACTGTCCTTCCTCTATGGCCACTGGTAATGGGGTATGTGCTGGCATGAAAACTGTGTGCGAGGATGAGGGGGATATAGGTGGAATGGCAACCAATGGCACAGATTCAGCCCCTGACAACCCTGCCTGTGCCTCAATCATACGTTCATCACTGCTAAAGTCTGTGGGAACACTAACATCAGATGGACCACAGGAGGGAACTCACCTACATCAACACCTGTGAGGGGCAGACAAGAACTGTACATTACAATCTATACAATAAACACACACACACACACACACACACACACACACACACACACAGTCTCATACACAGACACACACTAAGGCACCCAACATGTATGTGATATGACAGAAGGCATGCAACATGCATGTGATACTGCAGGCGGCATGCAGCAAAACAATAATAGAGGTAATTATCATACATCCCTGGGTTGCACTAAACAGCATGCATGTGTCATAGCAGAAGGCATGCACATTACACAATTATAGTAGTAGTTAGCATACATCCCTCTGTTACACCATGTAGACCAGCACAGGTTAACAGTACACCTGCCTGATGTGTGGCATATGACATGCATACATGTTTAACACAATGGTGTCCTGTCAAATATACAGTGGAGTAATGGTGTCCCAATGCAGGGATGTGTTATACTAACATGGACCTTCCGCTGACACAGTGTTGTCTGTCTGCCCTACAGATATACTGCACATTTAGCTGATGTGCATGGCCATTGCAGGGAATCATGTGGCTTCTCTATTGCTATACAGACACAGTTCATAGCCGTGACCGTGTTCAGATACAGTATATTTATACTGTGGAATGTGACCCACACCACTGAGGTGTATACACACTAAACCATAATGTGGAATGTGTGACACAGGCCACTGAAGGGTATATGGGTGACACCCCTGCACATCTGCAACCATATTGCTCCTGCCTGGCAACTATGGCCAGACATGGCAAACTCGTCGGTACACCATGTCCCACATGACATCTGTGTACCACACACACACACACACACACACACACACACACACACACACACACACACACACACACACACACACACACACACACACACACACACACACACACACACACACACGAGGGAGCAAGGATGACAGAGATGTCTGACACTAGCAAGGGGAATGTACTGTATCTGTGGCCTGATGTGGTTGTCTGTGTATGTATGTGGATACTGTACAGGTGACTGCTGTCATGTCGTGACACACTCAAGATGTTAAACACATCTTACGTGATGGATTTATGTCATGCCTACACAAGATGTGCACAGGCCTGTAGGATGTCTAGTGTTCCACATCTACAATATAACCATTACACAAAGGCCATAGTTGGATCATGTGGAGCCAATGTACAACAGGGTGTACACACATGCACATCAATACTGTGTGTGTTGCTTCATGTCTCTGGCTAGCCTCCATGGCCATGTGTGAACATGTGCTGGCCAAATGGTTGTGATGGGCATCTATTTCACATGTCTGTGTTGTCCCATATGACATACACCCATAGATGTCATATGCTCCACTGACGACAGGGTTATGCAGAAAAAGGGTGGTATGTTTGGGATGTGGGATATGTTTTTCAGGATAGTTAGGCAGTGTTGCAGCCAGCCCACTAAATGTCATGGACATATCATATAGCACATAACATTGTGTGACATTCATAGCAGGGGTATAATCCACACCAGTGAATCCTGTGGGCTGGCCATAATCCAGCTTACTGTGTAGTACTGTTTTTATTCCCCACATGTGTAGTTCTGATCTGTAGTACATGTCCCTACAGTAAACAACACCTCCACCGTTGTATGCACAGCTGTCCACACATCTGGCAATGACAGTTTGTGAGGTTTCATGTCGGTGTTTCACATAGTTTGCAATTATTGCACATGGGTAGCCACTGTGATGCATTGCAGGTCCGACCTGTATATTGTGACAGGACCATACATTATGTGTACATGTGGTAAATGGCCACATGGCAGATAGATCTATGCATCAACATGCCTGATAAATAATAACAGTCTCACCTACAATGGGCTGCTGTCGCAGCGGAATGCCAGAGGTACCTAAATAGGAGTGACACAGCAGTATGATCATTATCCATGCCTGTATGATAGCTACAGGGTGCAATGTGCATGTTAACACATACACCAGTACAATAGACTATACTATGGAGTATGCACATGTGTGCATACACAGAGTAGCATACTATAGTATGCAGCATGTGTTTATACATGCCTTGCATATGATGTCACATTACATATTGTACAGTGACACATGTAACTATATGAAATATTGTTGTTATATGTGCAGTAGTGACTTACCAGGCAACTCCAGGCTCACTGGTTGAGAGACACCCACCTCCATGATATCAGTTAAAGCTTGTGAATGTTGTTCTGCAGGTGTCCCCAGGTTGGCCAGTAGCTCCTCGGTACGTGTGAGTGGGGGCTGGGTTGGTGGCCCACTACCTGTTGCACCTTGTTCCCTGGTGATTGCATTCGCCGCTGTTTCGCCCATCTAATTAGGTCTGTACAGTGTCTGCTCACCTGCTGCTATGTGCAGTTGTGGCCACCCACATCATTAACTCTCCTGCGAAGTTTCTGCCATAGGGCATCCCACTGCTGTGCATCCTGTGGCACATGGCTGAACAGTACATGATTATCAAGTAGGTATGGGATGAGGACCTCATCCTCCAAGCAGGTATAAGGTGGCAGCCTTGCACGCGGCATACCTGGAAGACATAATGATGGAGACAGGTCACAGTAACTCACAGAGACATACAGAGGTACAGCTGAACATACATGTATATCACATTTATTGCGATTAAATAGTTAAAAATCTAAATGACACTGACACCATTGACATGTTTGTGTCACACACATTTGACACTCAATGGTAATTGGATATTATCACCATATATGTGTGAGTCACCTGATGACATTGCTCATACTCCATGTGGATGCTGTCTTGATGTGGGCATGTCTGTTTCCTGTAGTGGTGTTCTTACCTATCAGCACATGCCTGGATGTGTTCACATTAATGCAGTCGACCTTGATGCTGTGTATATGTCACATATAAAGACTTACACTGCCTTAATGGACATGACCTGTGACCCTGCAGACTTGCTCATGGAAGGTTTTACATGTATGTGTTTTGCCATATATATCTATACGGCACTGTACAGCAGTTCAACATCCTGCCATGTATCACCTGTGTTGCACATGTGATACACATGGGACACTGGCTAGCCTGATGGTATTTGTAGGGTTGGATATCAACTATAGCATGTACGGTCAAAGTCAACTAGTAGGCTATATGCTCTGGGCAATGTATGAGCCTAGGATGAAAGGTTACCTAGCTGTAGCTGACAGGCGGGTTTCTGGGCCCAGGTCAAGCAGTGCCACATAACTGAACCACAGGGTTAATGATATATTTACCATGCGATTATCACACCATGTCTGAAAGAGGGGCAACGTACAGCTTTGCTGGACAGGGATGCATAGTATGGCAGGAGTATGTAAAGTGCATGGGACAAGGATCTGCCCAGCATGTGGTGATCCTTGTACTAGGAATGTGGATGTCCATGAAGTATGTGTTTGAGATCAGGATGTGTAAGTGTAGCATGTCCAACATCACTGGGTTGGACATGGCTTTATTCAGGGTAGACATCATGCTACATAGTGGAGATGGGGATTGGGAAGGCTGGTGTAGGCCATCTGAAAATGGCCAATACCCCTTAAAGGAAATATGTGATCTGATATGGGTCACTTGAGTGTTGAGTATGGCTGAACAATGATCTGTATATTCATGGATGGCACCCTGTCATGATTAGGGTTGCCACTTTTGACTACCTGACAGGTGTGGTGTAACTATCGCAGGAAAGACAACTGTCCAGCTGCATCCTTTACACACAGTGTCCATTATGTTGACCGCTGCCTAGGTGGTAGTTCATGGGTACAGGATTATTAAAATAGAGGTGACAATGCAATATGTAGCTGTCAGATTGTGGCCATATGTCACAAACCTCACCCACAAAGCCCCTTCTGTATGTTGACCACAACACTCATTGAGTCAGCTATTGTTCCTAGGTCATAGTCATTCGCATACTTCAATAGGCAGATGCTTTCTGTGTTAGTCTGCGTGGTACAGACTACAATGAGGGGGAGTACAATGAATTAACCCTGTCTTACTGTAGCTGGCACTGGTGTGATGTGCATGTATTATTCAGACACCTTCTGTAGTGTTGGTTCTGCCAGCAATCCAGTTGCAAAACACTCCTGTGGCATAGGAATGTACATCTAGTATATTGAGTGTAGCTGGAACACAGTATGGGTGATGATGTCCTATGAACTGGCAAGGTTATGATATGCTGTGTGAAACCAACCTTACTGTCATCTACATCTGTACTGCTGACATCAAATAAGTTGATCAAGGTTCATGGCCTTTCACACCAGACTCAGCAGGGTAGTAGTGCAGTAATTCCCATTATCAGTGGTGTCTCCTCCTTTGTGGGTTGTGATAACTGTTGGTGTGCACCATTCAGTGTGTACACAGCCTGACATGAAGCTATGATTTTACATGATGTTTATGTGGAGAGCAAATTATTTTGACATATGTGTATGTTACATCCTGGGATGTGGTCAGGTCCCATGCAGCCTGAGTGCAGCTTGTACCTGCATAGTTGTGGTTACAGGGGCTCTGTAGTGTACATGGATATATGAATGTGTACATGTTGGGGGTGCAGTGTTTTTATGTTATCCAAGACCCTATCTGGATGAACAGGTGCTATTTCCGTAGGTGCAGTGCTTCTCACACCATAATGCTGTGAAGCACAGCAAGTCTTGTTGTTGCCATTATGTTTCATGACACAGCTATGGAATCCTCTGTGGTTGGCCTCATAATATGTGGATGATTAGTTTCACAGTAGCTTTGTGTGGCATTATATGGTGCATCTGCATCTTACAGAGGCTGACCATGGGTCATCTTCCACTCATGTGTGTTGACTCTTGCAACAGTTACTACCTTCTGTGGCACAGTTTAAGGCAGGGTACCACCAGTTTGCCTTCATGTTTGTGTTTGGTTGAATCCTGTTCCTGTTTTAATGACACAATCACTGCACATATGTGAGTACTTAAAGTGCATTTGTGTAGGACTTAACATTTGCACATGCATTGTACATCTGCATGGATGCCATGACAGTCACCACTTCGCTCTTAAGGAGCATAAAATTGGCTTTGAAGACTGACCATGTGTGGCATACTGTTAGCCCTGTTTGTGTGACTATGGTGATCCAGGTCATTGCCGTTGCTGACATCCAACATGCATTGAACACAGGTGTTGGTACATGATGACTCTTCTCAGTTCATAATTGGATAGCTGAGTGGCCATGATTATGGTTTCCTGTCTCAAAACTGGTATTCCCCATTACAGCACAATGACAGTTGGGAATTCTGAGGCATGGCGGATGATCTGTCTGAAGGTGCATTTTGGATTAAACTTTGGCACAAAGGTAGTTGCTCAGCATAATGCATCTTATGTTGTGCAAGTGCAATTAGTGTGGGGGTGTACATATCCCTCAGGAAGTTGGACACACCTGTGGGCCATGTGTTCCAATAAAGGGTGCTGGCCATGAGGTGAGGTATGTGTTATAACATGGTCATGCAGGGGTGCTCTCCAGAGCATTGAACCATAACTATCACTGCACAGATATGTTCCCCATGTTTCAGAATGCCGTAAGTGAGTCCATATTGAGTACCTAATTTGTATCATTGAGTATCAAGACCCACAGTTTATTTCTTGGCTGTCCCTGTTGCACCAGTAGACTTTCACTTGAACTTGGCATGATGAGGGCACTATAGGGGAAGCACAGGCTGTTGCCAGTATCCAGATTTTCATGGGTGACAGGTGCAGGCCCTGTCTGGTAAAGCATCATGGTCTGTCAACCATGTTATCCCAGGCAGAGAGATGCTGGATACTCTTTGAATTACACCAGTACATTACACGATTGTGGAATACAATCCTTGTCCCTGTAATGCTGCATCATTCTGACTAATGGCAGGATGCTACCCAGGACTTGGGACATACCTGCATGGGCTACAAGAACTGACGGTTCCTACATGTGTTTCCATTCAGTCAAGGTTACTGCATCACAGGTCCTGCACAACAACATAGAATATGCCAGAGACATGTGTATAGTTCAAAAGGTGGTCTGAGTGTATGGGTATGTGGCTAATCATAGCAGACAGGTAGCTGACAGTATGTTTGCCCTCATATAGCTTGGTGTGTAACATAGTGCTAGAGTTTGCATTCACAAATGTGTACTGTTGGCCATGTCTCTGGCCACATGTTCTGAGGAGTGACACAATTATGCAAACTATGTCATACAGTCTTTGTATCCTGTTGTTTGTCTATTCCAACTTGGGAGGCTTCTTGCTTGGCCAGAAACTTAGAGGCCTCTGTAGATGTGTGTGAATTATGGTGGCATGTGTGTGTGTCCTTACTGTGTTCTGGTAAGGGTATGTGTTGGTTGTGGTGATGGGATGCATGTGTTAACCTACACCTCTTGACTGTCTAGTTCAGTCATGGGTGTAGAATGGACTGCCTTCAAGCTCACCCCTGTAGCTGCATCCCAGATGTGTGGGGTGTTGTGTTAGGTGGGTTTGGCAGTGTGCATGTCTTAGAGATTGAATTCCCTCAGGATGGCCACATACTCAAAGCTAACATTAGTAAACACCAGTAGCTGACTAGTGGACATGCCTGTATGAGCATTCAGTACTACAAGTACCATGTACTGTATTTAGTTTACTTACTGCTTATGCAGATGTTTTAGACAGTGATGCTCACAAGTACATACTTGTGTTATGGACGTGGTAACACTAGCTATTACAGGAACATGGTAGCTACCTTTAGTAGCAGTCCCCCTCTGAGGGCCACATCATATCCTGATAGTTGAGTACAGATGATGCACATGGGCCCTAGGGATGATAGCCTAGTACCTACCTATGAACCTATGAACCTATGTCAACAGGGCTGTATCCTTGTCTGGGTATATGCTCACATACCCATCAGAACCATGAGCTCTGTTGACCACAGACACCCACTCCCCACACAGAGTCAAATATCAATAGACTCTGCTGCCAATATTGACATAATCAGGATATGATCAGATAGTGTAAGCCATCACCTACGAAGCAGCTATTACACATGGACAGTGGTTTCCTACATCTTACACTCCTACAGCAGATGTCACCTAGAGTTAAAGATGATATGCACCCTGTTTCATTACCAGTACTGTCCACATATTTCCAAGCAGCTGTTAGTCTGCCAATGAGAGGTTAGGCTACACAAACCTAAACGTTCAACCAGTGTGTCTCTACTGTAAATATCCACTCTATGTAGGTGTGCACATAGCCATTTGGCACAGCCCTGTAATAAGGATCAGTACACATTTGCAGAACATGTACACATGCACAGCTGCCATTGCTTGCAAACAATACTAGAGAGGTGGATATTAGGCAATGTGGACCTTTATGCAAGGCTCAAAAGACAAACCCACCACTGTATATAGCACAAGTAACCATAAACTGAAGGTAATGCTACTCAACGCCAGAAGTCTGGACCTCACATTGCATGCACTCAAGGCAATCCTCTGTATGGAGAACATTGATATCTGTGCAGTAACAGGAACCTGGTTTAAGGCTCCAGACAGCACCACAGCACTACCACGCTATAACTCATACCACACCTTTTGGCCACAGAACCCAGACCAAAACACAAATGGCAGGGGTGTATCCATATTCATCAAGGATACTCACACCTCCAGGTTAGTGGCACAGCACAATGCATCACAGATCATCCAAATGCAACTAACAATGGCCAAAACTGCTTTCCAAATTGTAGCTTGCTACAGATCACCCAGCATGACCCAGGACCCACAATCTGCATTTCCGGAGACACTGGGACATATGAAGGTCCTACCAAACACCCTAATATTGGGTGATTTCAACCACCCAAACATTAACTGGGAGAACTACTCAAGCACTAACTCCCTTGCCCAGAGCTTCCATGAATGTATACACTCAAACATCCTGGATCAACTAGTCAACACCCCCACCAGAGGGAACAACATTTTGGACCTGGTTATCACCAACATGGGCAACCAGTGTTCCACACCTGACGTCAACCCTTTGCTGGTTAGATCAGACCATGGCTAATCACTCTGGATATTCACATTCCGCCCACAACCCCAAACAAGGAAACCAACATGAAATACTTTTTCAAAGCAAACTTCACATTGCTTAAGACCGAGGTTAAAAGGTTCACAGCCCCCATGACAATGGACAATGCTGACTAGGATGCTGAAACCTATATAAAGGCACTCTGTGATCATCTGCAGGAATGCATGGATCGTGCTATCCCAAGGCAAATCAAGACTCACTCCTTCAAGAAAAGGAAACCAGTCTGGTGGACCCCTGCCATAAACAGGCTCTACGATAGAAGGAGGAAACTAGTACAGATAATAGCGAAATCCCTAGAAGGAAAGACATCCCTGATCAGTATCAGCAAGACACTACGGTCCCTCATAAATTCTTGCAATGCTAGCTTTGAAAGAGATAATTCCAAGGACTCTAATGATGACCACAAAGCGTTCTTTAGCTATGTCAAGAACCTAAGTGGATACTCTCGGATCTGCTCTGAGTTGATGCAGACTGGCAGACAATACACTGAACCGACTGATATTGCTAACATTTCAGCAGAGAGGTTCAGTGCAAACTTTACACCCCTCTCACCCCTGAAAGGGCCCATAACCATACCAGAAGAATGTACGACCCCAGCAATCACCGACACACAGGTTAAAACAGTCCTATCCAAAGCCGAGAACACAGCCTCAATGGGACCAGACGGTGTACCAGGCTGTGTCTTACAAGAGTTCCAAAATGAACTAACCCCTCACCTAAACACACTGTTCAAATACAGCCTCTCTACAGGCTACATACCCACAGAGTGGTGCACAGCAACAGTTATCACACTCCACAAAGTTGGCGCCAGAATGGACCCCAGAAACTATTGCCCTATAAGCTTGACTAGCCTGGTCTGCAAGGCTATGGAGCACATCATCATGGATCTCATTCACAGAGACATTGGGTACCTCCAAATCATTGACACCACCCAGTTTGGCTTTGTTAAGGGCAGACCATGCCTCCTAAACCTGGTGGACTTCTCTGAGACAGTTACCAAAGCATTAGATGAGGGTAAGGAGGTCCACACAGCCTACCTTGACCTCGCAAAGACTTTCAACACCATTCCCCATTCTGGTATTATAGACATACCCATCAACCTGAGCATTAACCTGTACGTCACGAGATGGTTTCCAAATTGGCTCATGGACAGGACCCACACAGTGAGAGTTGCAGACCCTAGGTCCGACTGTAAACCAGTTACAAGTGGCGTCCCTAAGGGCTCAGTCCTAGGACCCCCTCATGTTCGGTATATACTTCTCTGAGGTACAGGCAAGCACAGGAGGACTTTGGCTGAAAAAGTTTGCAGACGACTGCAAACTAGGGGCCATAATTGATTCCCCAGCTGATACAGATACCCTCCAGAAGGGTCTCACTGAGATGGATACCTGGTGTCAATATCATGGCCTCAAGCTGAATGCCAAAAAGTGCATAGTCATCCCCTTTGGAAAAAATGAATTACGCGTGGACTACTACATAGGTGGTAGTCCTCTACATACAGAAAAAATAATAAGGGATTTGGGAGCCCAAGTAGATAGCAATCTCTCCTATGATAACCATATTGCCAAGGTGGTTAGAATATCCTTCTATGTGGCCCCCCTAATCTCAAATGGGTTCGCATCCAGAACAAAGGAGGTCATTGTGCCTCTCTACTCATCCCTTATTAGACCCATTAAAGAATACAACACCCCATTTGGGATGTACCTTACAAAACAACTGCAACAGCTTGAAAGACCACAAAAGTACCACACCAAGAGGATTACTGACCTCAAACAGATAACCTATGCAGCCCAACTAAAGAAACTCCAGCTGTACTCGGTTGCATACCACATACTCAGAGGTGATCTCTGCTTGACATACAAGGCCAATGTCCAACCCAGTATTGATGGATATGCTCCACCTAAACAAAACCCCCTGAGAGCCACATGCTCTAGGGATATAAACCTTACCACAACAATAACTAGGACGTGCTGGAGGGATGGATTCCTGACCCAGAGACTCCCCATGCTTTGGAACATGATTCCAATGTACATCAGACAGGGCCCCTCACTAGCACTCTTCTAGAGAAACCTTGACAGGTGGATGGGAGAATGAAATGTACCCCGGAGATCACTGCAGTGGCTCTGCTGGACAGAGGCACAGGGAACTAATGGCTCTGCTGTTCAGAGGCACAGGGAACTAACCTAAGGGGGTGGCGGAAGCCAACACACTCTAGCTAGGCTAATAAATGCTCTTGGGCAGACAGCCCAGCACCTATCTATGAACCTATTACATGTCTTATGTGCATGAATAGTTAACTAGCTCTTCCATTTTACCTTGCTATCATGCTGATAAATTGTCAGATGACTACAAGTCATATGTATCCTGTTACTGTGTATTGTAAATGCCAATAGACATAACTAATCTTTGCATAACATAACAATAATGCTATGTAAAATGTAATACATATCTGCCTACAATACTGTACATTACACAGTTATTGGCACAATATCCCACAATGCAAATCATAATTGCACAGTAGGCCCACCTTCGACATGTTATTCTCAGTAATACACCCATACATATGCCTTCTGTTACAATATATCAACATATACTGTGGTGGTGGTGCTGCGGTAGCGTTGTCGCCTCACAGTAAGACGTTGTCCTGTTCGATTCTCAGCTAGAGCATCTTCTGTGTGGAGACATGCGTGAATGGGCATACCTTCGTTGAAGGTTGTGCGTCAGGGCTGGCAACTCGGCACGTAAAAATCTACTGCCAATCATTAGCATACCGGAGTTCCGCTGTGGCGACCCCTAACCGGGAAAAGCCGAAAGACACAACATACTATCCCCTGTTATAGCACATACTTGTTGGACCAACCCTGCCACTGACAGTGGCTGGAGAGGAATTGTTGTGTTCAAAGCCCTTATATAGCATTCCTTGTGGTGTATGAGGTGTTTGCCTTGTGACCTACAGCAGTACACACATAAATACTACAAGCATTGCTATGCTCAACAACACATCACTACAAGATAACTGCTTCCACTATATGCATTGCGTACACTTTAATTATTACAGAACAGGTACTACATACACAGACATACTGAGTGTTCTACATACCTTATTAGTAACTCGAGGTGTTGTTGACTGTTATTTCAATCTTTTTCAGTTTGTGTTTCAATCTTTTTTGTAATGTTCTGCTGGTATATTCAGATGGTTTGAATGTGTGAGAAGCCATCCTTTTATAGTTAGATATCAGTAGCATGTGCTATCCTTACCACCAGTTGGTGTTCCAAAGTAGTTAATTACATGCACATCAGCTGTGCAGCTACTCCATTAGCCAATAGCATGGCAATAGTGGTGTATAATTGAGTACTCCACTTGGGCATTGTCCCTTTGCCTTACTTGTGAGGAAGATGGCCTGGATGTGTTTTTTTGTGATGTATTGCAGCAGCTATATGGAGACAAACAGAGATATATTAGCTTCATGACTCCTGTGGATTGTGTGTAATGCCTAGAAGATGTTGTTCTACATGTGAGTACAGCTGTTATATTTCAGAACATTGCTACTTATGCAGGGTTTGTTTGTACCTGATACTTCTGCAGATGTATCAGTCTGGCAAGGATGTTTGAGCAGCTCAAGGCTGTATGGCTATGCATATAATGTTAGGTGGTTTACAGTGTGCTCACCAGACATCTTTGGTTTGGTGTAAATGTGTATCATACTGTGCTGATAATCAGTAATTGGTAACACTTCCTGGTATACATACAACCCTCTGAAACGGGATTAGTGCAAACAAACCCTGTAACATCAGCAGCTGTTCCACTGTATAACAGCAACTATTTCACATAGTGCCATGTTAGTGTGTCTCTGACAAGGTATGTTAAGGTTTCAGCAGATGTCATACAGTGGAGTGAATAATTTGTAATGTTATTACAGTATGTATTGTAATTGGTTTGGGTGTGGGGGAGATGTTGGTGGGTGTACATAGCAGATGCAGGTGTGTAGGAACTGCTTTTATACATATTCGATATGTGTGTGAGGGTTCCTTCCCTATTTGAACACCTATCCTTTAGTAGACTAATACTATGGTAATTGCAGGCTGATTCATTAAGACACTGTTAAATGGTTCCTGTATAGCATGCCGGTGATGTTAGTCCTTGAATCCTTTCGGCAATACATCGGAATGTAATAAAGTGTTGCTACATGAAAGTTGTCTGTGGATTTCTGTCATAGGTGTTTGCAGTTATTGGAGTTGTGTTGGTGACTGACCCTCTTTGGCTCATGTCCATAGCACATATTTGTAATAGTGTATAGGCATAAACTCTCCATATCCTTTGTTCATATAGTTTGGTCATGGCGGAATGTGTGATTGCTATGGTCCATGTTATACTCATATATGAACACTTCAACCACTGTATACAGGATACCTACAGAATCCCGAACGCACACAATCCCAACCCCCACAGTACCCGGCCCAGACTCCCAAACCCCACATTACCGAACACTCAAACTCGCGACAGTCAAACTCGCAAAAGTAACACAAACACAGAATACACACACACGCACACACAGACACACTGTTACCCACCACATCCAAACAAACCATCCTACACTACATATGAGCAGGGGGGCAAGCCCCCCTACACCCCCATGTGGGTGGCTGTGCCCCCAGCCCCCTACTTTAATATGCTACCTCCGAGATCGCACAAACAGACACATAAGGCAAGCCCACACATTACAGTCCCCCACAAACACACAACACACTCAGAACACACACTTACACACACTAAAGCCCTCAGAAACACACTTACACACAGTAACCTACCTGAACCGCAACACCAGAAGCACTAACTCAAAGTCCCTTAACATCGGTATTTTAAAATTTGTGCTTCTGGTGTTTCGGTACCGTGGTCTTTCGGTCTTTAAGCATCAAGATTACGCACGTCAGTATGTCAAGCATTCGGTATTTGGTAGGTATCCCGTTTATATGTACCTCCATGGTTGTGTAGATGTTGTTAACCTATCTATATATCTGCATATATATGTATATCCCCATATATTGACATACATCTTTCTCTCTCCCTGTCTCTCTCTCTCTATATATATGTTGATTTATTTATATATATATATATATATATATATATATATATATATATATATATAGCATACACCCTTCATTGGGTACATGGAGGTTTGTCCTATTTCCACACAATCCTCCCTTTTGTCTTTTAACCTGTCTGAATACACAACTGCCATTGGTACATCTCAGGTAGCTTAGTGGTAGGTTACTGTGAAGATTGTGTACATGATTGCGTATTCTAATCCTGGCAGTGGTCATTTCACCTCTCAGAGCAGGCACTGGTAGTGCAAGGGTGATTAACGCACATTTCAGTGGTTGTGAGCGGCTTTGCCCGTGATCTGCGCGATGTTCAGCAAAGGTTAAACCTGTGTGGCGCTTATCCATGTAGTCATGTTTAAGCGCCGCTTACCAGTGCAATAACCCACTAATGACTGCTTAAAAGTGCTTTAATCACCCTACATCTAACAGCCCTTGTTTGGGACCTCAAAATAACGTAACAGCCTTTGCAGGTCTTGAAACCGAGACCATGAACACCACAGTCACTTGCTTTACCACTGAGGCATCTGAGATATGCACAACTTTTATGGTGTTTAGTATGTACAGTGTACTACAGCTGTTTCTCACTACTGCAAACAAATGTGTAAGTCAGTTGGTGTACATATGTATGATACCTGTTAATGTTCATATGTTTGTTGAAGTCAGTGTTGCAATGTGACCTGACAGGGTGTATTATGGATGAGAATGGTTCTTGTTTTGTGTCCTTTTTACATTGTTCCCATACTCCATGTGTACCCCTCCAGTTTACGTACTGAACATCCAACACAGGCCCTCCTTGATGCATATTCCATTAGCCAGTGGTCCTCCCCCACACCAATCTCCACATACACAGTAACCATTGCTTCTATGGGGAATTAGGTTAATATTAATAGTTAATAGCACCAGAGCTGCATGTGTTTTGCGTACACTTCTATCCCTTTGGAATGCTTCTGTGTCACAAAGTGTGTTCATAGATGTTTATATATATATATATATATATATATATATATATATAGATAGATATATATATATATATATATATATATATATATATATATATATATATATATATATATATATATATATATATATATATATATATATATATATATACATTTCTATCTATGTGCACACATCAGTGACGTATGTGTATATATATATATATATATATATATATATATATATATATATATATATATATATATATATTTAGTATTAATTTGTAACACATACATATGTAGACTTGTATATGTTGATTCACACTTTACAGTACATTACAATGTACTGTACATATGTACACAAAGTGACTGTCCCATTTGCAGTCAGTACTGTGAAATGCCTGTAGTATAAGGTGTAGTCTAACGACCACTAAACATATACACAGATTAGATGGCTTAGTGGTAGGTCCCATGACTATGGTGTGCATGGTCCAGGGTTCAACACCTGTGATGTATTACACATGTTTTACTACAGAATAAGGCTAATATAAGCAGTTGTAAGCAGGTTTAAAGGTGTTTGTGCGACATTATACCAGCAGTTGTACACAGTTAAACAAACTTTACATCCTACAACCTGTGCATGCAAATATGGCCACTTCTGCTAACTACTCAGGATATTTACATTTCAGTGACGTAACATCTCACTATGTGCTAACATAACATTACATTGTCTGTTAATTGTACTCTCCAGCACACATGGGTTTATGTGTGTTCCAAATGTTTATTATTCTCAGGAATACTACCTATATATGCAAGCTATGGTTAAGGTATACTATGTAACATGTAAAACATCTCTGACTTTATTGGGATTTGAACCACAAATGCACAAATATTATGCAAATGCTGTAGCCATTACACTATTGACATTAACGTTCCTTCTGCCTATTTCCTATGTCCATGAATCCTATGTGTAAGCTTGGCTACACAACAGGCGGAGCCACCCACACCCAGTGAGCTTCACAAAATACAGACATACATGAATTGAGAGACTATACATTAAAATCCTAACTACATTTGGCATAGCCCCTCACTGACACACTTCAGGGGAAACCTTGATGTGTGACTGGGCAACAGTATTTACACCCCTGGGATCATGTGTCCCAGAAACATACAGCCAGGGTATGGGGAGCCACTCCAGTTTTATAGCTGTAAGACCTATTGGGGAAATTGAATGTTGTTGGGTTGTCATGTTAACATGCCCTTTTGAGATCACTATTTGCCCCTATCACTCTACAGCACCCCAGTCTTCAACAGCTTCCAGCAACTCTGCCTAGAATCACTTTATTGGCTATGCTTGACAGAGGCTCAGTTACTTCATCAATGGTGCATATAAAGCCACCACACTGTAGCTATACTTCTAAATGCTCTTGGGCAGATAGTCTACTACCTATATGTGAACCTCTACAGTGCAGGCCAACTCCAACATCATATGTGATTATACAGAGTTTTCTGATCACAATATACAGTGTAAACTCACCATGTAGTCAGACAACAGTTAAGTACAGCAAGAGTATACAGACTACTGATAATTAATCACTCCAAAAGCCTATCTTGGAAGCTAGTAGACTTGGATAGGTTTCAGGCTTTGTATTGCTTACCAGTAGGTTGCCTACAGGAAAGATGGGACACAAGCACAGATAGGAAACATGCCTGCAATGATGCCATACCAACTTGCATGTGTCAGCCTAAGGCTATGGAATGCTGAGCAAGGCTATTAGCACCCCCATGGTGCCATTTTTAGGCAGGTCTCAGAGGTGAATCTCACCTCCATGAACTGCACAATAGTGGAATCAATGAGGGTTAGGCTACTGAACACCAGGGGTAGTACTCACAACATGCACGCACTCACATCGCCCTTCAGTATGGACATCAACATCTGTTCTGTGACTGGGACCTGTATAAGGCTCCTGTGAGCACACCAGCACTACTAGACTACAACCCATAACACACATTTCAGCCACCGAACATGGACTGGCACAGACATGGAGGGGGTGTATCCATATTAATTGGGGATACCTACACCTCCAAGTTAGTGGAGCAGTATAATACCTCTGTGATCATCCATGTGCAGCTAACATCAGCCATGACTGCAATGCAAACTGTGGGCTGCTACAGATAACCCTCCATGACCCAGGAGCACCACTATAACTATCTGGAGTCAGTGGTAAACATGACAGTCCTAACAGACACCCTGTTATTGGTCAATGTTGGCTACCCTACACTTAACTGGATAACCTACTCAAGTATTCACTTCCAGGCCTAGCACTTCCTGGGATTTATCACCTCATATGGCCTGTATCAGTTGGTAGATGGACTAACGAGAGGTGAAAACATACTAGAAGTGGTAATCACCGACATGTGCAACAGGTGCGCTACAGCAGAGGTAAACTGGTCACTGTTTAGATCTGACCATGAACTATTCACTGATGATTTTCACTCCCAACCATCTCCCCCACCCAAGGAATACACAGTGAATACCTTTTCTACTGCTAAATTCACAGTATTAATGACAGAGGTGGGAGGGTTCACAGCCCCCACGCTCAGGGATGATACTGCTCAAGTTACAGACAGAATTACAAATGCACTCTATTAGCACCTACAAAGATGTATGGGTCATGCCATCAGTGGTAAACCAGGACTCTCTACTCCTACACAAGGACACCAGTCTGCTGGACCCCTGCAATATACAGGCTATACAACAGAAGTAGGACAGTAGTCCAGAACAACAGCAAATCCCAAGAAATGCAGACATCCATGACCAGTATTAGTAAGACACTTATGTTACTCATGAAATCATCCAAGGCTGACATCCACAGGTAAATAGGCATAGATTTGGAAGATGACCACAAAGGCTTCTTTGGCTATGTCAAGGATCTAAGCAGTAACACACAGATTTGCACTGTGCTGGTGCAATATTGCACTGAATATACTGACCCTACTGATATCACCAACACACTTGATGATACATTCGGTGCAAGCTTCACCCCCTACAGGGCCCAAAACAATTCCCAAAATGTACAGTATCCCAGACATCAGAGACATACAGGTAGTAATGGCCCTTTCAAATGGCATGACAGAGCATCAGTGGAGGCAGATGGTGTCACAGACTGCATCCTGCAGACACTACAAGACAAAGTGACCCCCCGCCTAATATAGCAATTCAACATCAGCCTCTACACAGGCTACATGCCCATTCAGTGGTGCATGGCAACAGCTATTCCACTCCACCAAGGTGGTGACACAACTACCTGAGTAGCCTGATCTGCATGGCTATGGAGCGCATCCTCATGGCACTCATTAACATAGACAATGGTAACCTCCAGACACTTGACCCAACCCAGGTCAGCTTGATTGAGTGCAGATCATGCCTACTGAACCTGTTTGACATCTTACAGTCACCTAGACTTTAGGTGTGGGATTTTGTAGTTCACACATACTACCTGGACCTCGCCAAGGGTTCTGACACCATTCCCCACTCAGGTATTATTTCTAAACTCTCCAGCCAGTACATACACCCATACATCACAGGCTGGTTTGCCAACAGGCTTACACACAGAACCCACATGGTAAGCCTAGCAGCCTCCAGGTCCAACTCTTGACCAGTCACAACTGGTGTCCCACAGGACTCAGTCCTGGGACCCCTACTGTTTGCCATATACTTCTTAGAGGTACGGGCTAACACAGCTGGACTACAGCAGACCATGTTTGGTGATTACTGCAAACTGGGAGCCATAACTGACAGTCCAGCTGTCACAGACGTCCTTCAAGGGGCCTCACATAGACCAACACAGGGTGTCAGAGTCATGGCCTCCAGCTAAAGGGCATATACTGCATGGTCATTCCATTTTGGGAAACTACACACACACATATTAACACATGAGTGGCAGATACTATAATTCAGATGAAGTAATAGGTATGTGGGGACTACATTAGATAGTGATCTCTCCTTTGACAATCATATCTGCGAAGTAGTTAGGACATCCGTCTATGTAGGCCATCTGATTACTTAAGGATTCGCATCTAGACAGACTGAGGTTATTGTGCTCCTTTACTCATCACTCATCAATCCCATCATCGAGTATGATAACCCATTTTGGATGTACCTGAAAAGACACATCCAACAGCTGGAAGAGCCACGAACATACCTCGCCAAGAGGATTAATGGCCTTAGACATGTGTCCTATGCTGCAAGACTGCATGAACTCTTGCATTACTCAGTGGCATCTCGTTTACTCAGAGATGATATTTACTGGACAACAAAGCCTTGTCCAAATCAGGCTTAATGGATATACTCCACCTATGGGAATCCATGTCACGGTGAGCCACACACTATAATGAACTACACCTTGCCATAACCATAACTGGAAGATGCTGGAGTGACAGATTCCTATCACAGGTACTCCCCATGCTTTGGAACTACATCCCTGATTACAATATACTGGGCCCCTCACTAGCACTCCAGGGAATCCTTGCAGAGTGGTTGGGGAACAGTGGATACACCCCGGAGATCCCGCAATTGGCTCTGCTCCACAGAGGGACAGTTAGTTAATCAATGGGGTGGCGACAGCAGACACATTTTGGCTAGGCTTATGAATGGCCTCGGGAAGTTAGCCAAGTACCTACCTATGTAACTATGAACCTATAGATACAGTATCGACACATGCTGATAGCTTAATTTACTGTTCAGATGTTGACTTACTTGTGCCAATGGCAGTTGTGTGTACAGTAGTTGAGGGCTGCCTATGTAGGATGCACACAGTAGACCGCTTATGCATGACAATTTACAGGAGGTAGTGTGTGTGTGTGCGCCATCCATGTTTACTGTCTGTGCAGGTGGAGAAGGGTGTCAGTCCATAGGTGCCTACACTGTCAGTGTGTGTGCTATACGTTCCATCATTGCCAAGGCATGGGCATACTGGGCACACCTCCATCTGCCTACTGGGGCTGGCACAGGGTGTTTGTGGTCTGAGTCCCTCTGTGCCTGTGGGGCCCTTGGCAATGGTGGTGGGCTGTGAGGGCCTTCACCAGTCTGTCCCTGCTGCAGCTGTTTCTGCAGGATCATATTGTGTAGCATGGCACATACTATGAAGATGTGGGCACACATGCCTGGAGAGTACTGCAAGGCTCCACCAGATATGTCCAAGCAACGGAACCATGATTTCAGCATCCCAAACACACGCTCTAAGATGATTCTGGTTTGTGCATGTGTCTCATTATGGCGTTCTTGCATGGGTGTGTGTGCATTTCTGATGGGAGTCATCATCCACGGTTCCAGTACATAGCCAGCATCCCTCACCAGGTGGCCATATGGGATGTCCCCCCTGGCAAATACCTGATACAGCTGTGAGGCATGCCAGATGTGGGAGTAATGATAGCTTCCAGGGCTGCTAGCACACACATCCATGATAATGCCCTGGGCATTGCACATGACCTGGCAGTCGATGGAGGGGTATCCCTTGCGGTTTATGTATTTCCTATCCTGCTCACTGGGTGGTGACTTGATGTGTATGTGTGTGCAGTCTATTGCACCCAGTACCTCCAGGTAGTCTGCCACACGGTGGAAGAGACGCATATTGCTGGCCAACTCCTCCTCCTGCATTTGGGGGAAGTATATGTGCTCATTGGCATGTGGTAACATGGCATCCAGGAACTGGTGGAGAACCCTGGATGCTGATGCTTGTGAGATCCCCATGATATCCCCAGTTGGCCTTTGAAAGGTACCTGTGGCTAGTATTCTCAAGTTTACACATACCTTCGTGTCCACTGGGATGGGTTCCCCTCTGTTACGTCTGGCTCTGAGGCGTGGCCGGCATAGCTCAACAAGTTGTTGTATGGTGTCCCTGTCCACCCTGTAATCCTCTACTATCTCCAGATCATGTAGCCCCTGGCAGGTTACCCTGGGTCTGAACACTCTTCTCCTCCTCCAGTGCCTGAGATGGTTGTCAGCATCATCTTCCACACCACCTTCAGTCTCCAACACATGCTGGTGAATCAAAGCTATGGCAGCCCCTAACATGTGCATATTAAAAGTTCCCCGTCTGTATACACCAATGGTGCAGAGTGTCTGGGAATACACTAGTGTGTGTGAGGTGCTTTCACACTTTATAATATTGTGCTATGGATGCTGCTGGTGTAATTGGATGTGTATGTGCAATTCCAGCTGCAGGGTCTCTTAATTATGGGTTTTACAGTGGGCACTGCTATTGTGGGGCCTTTGGTGATGAATTACGCTTGGCTGCCATGATTCATCTATTGCCCTTTACTTCACTTTTCAACCCAATTCCCCTCCCATTGTCAGGCATGCATCCAACTGCCGGCTTTCTTGTTTTGTACTTTCCCAACCCAGGATTGTGTTGCAAAATGTGTTATGTAGCTGATCTACTGCAAGTTTGCTTTGTTCTGCTGTGACAGTTCTCTTTTCTAACAGTACGGCACCTCCCCTTTCCTGTTCTGCAGGTAGCTGCTAGCAGCCTTGTTAGCTGTTGTCAATGGCCCACTGTGGGTTCCTAGGTGTTAATTACTCATTTGTACTCCAATTACCATGCTGCAGCATTTCCTTATTTTTTTTCCCATATCCTTCCTGTTTCAGCTCTGGTGCATGCCATGCACAGCCGTTTACCGGGTTTTGAGCGCATTTTCATCCACGTTCACATGCACATTCGGTTACCTTGTGTGCTCTCAGCTAAGCAAAGCTATAGCTACTTCAACACACCCCTATCCTGCAGCTTTGCTTAGCAACAGGCAAACCGGATTAGCAATGCTCCAATGTGCTTACAGCTAAGGTGGCACACCCCTCTCTTGATGTCATCTTTATCTCCAGACCACACCTCTGTATTGTACCGCTACGCTGTGAGGTACATCCTTATGCTGGCGGGGATTTTGTGATTCAGTATTACTCCTCTCATTTGCATGGCATTGCCAACTAATTCCTAGTTACCATGAAGAACACTGTCACAGCCCCTTAGCAACCCTTGAGCCATGATGTGGTGTAGCATGCATGCCATTGACTATTATGGGGAATTCATGAAATGTGTTACATTACAGTTTTATTCCATATAATTATATTTTCATTGTGATCTTGTTTGCGCACCTATGCCCTGTGATTTAACTTTGCGTTAGTGTGGGCATGGCATTAAATGTTCTTTTTTATATGTTGTGCATGTTTTTTTATGCCAATGGCTATATATTTAGCCATTGGCATATATTAACAGTATAATACGTGAGTTTGGTCCACTGTCATGGCTCTGATTTTATGTTTGAAAAATGTAAACCATTTTTTTCGGTTTACATTTCTGCATGCTTACACTACGCCTGCACCACTTCCTGAATTGCCATATACCTTCATTTCCATACTATGATGCTGTGCATGGGGTAATTAGTATACATGCGCCGGGAGCTATGCGGGCGTGGCATACGCAGGTAGTGCACGTGGAAACAGCTCATACCTGAATCGCTCGACGGACATATTTGGTGTTAGATCGCCGAAGCTACAACTGCACCTGGCGCAAGCTTCATGAATCCAGAGGTATATTTGTGAAATATGACAGAACAAGAAAAACTGGAAATATTGGATTCTTTTGGACTTTGTTAAACTTGTACGGGACTCTATAGCATATGTTCTGCTTCATGTCATTGATGTTTGTAAAAATACTTAGGAGAAGAGAAGAAGAGGGAGATAGTAAACTGTCAATAAAACATTTTTCCTAATGGCACTATTTTTATAATGCATGATTTTCTTTACATGCCATAAAGTAAAGTTTTCTGTTATTTTTAAGTGTAATGAGGAAACTAATGAAAACAGGTGCTCCTGTTTTTTTTTTTTCTTTCTTTTTTTTCTTTTCTTTCTCCCTTCCTTCTCTCTTTCTCCTTGTTTAGTTTTAATAAATGTAGGCAATGCAATGTTAAAAAAGAACAAAAGTCTGGTTAAAAGAGCATGACAAAAGAAAAAAATAGTGTGTCTTTTCTCATTTTTTGCATATGGGAATGATTCGATTAAGGTCCTCAAATAGATTGATCTAGTAACAAGTTTTAAGAGAAAGCAAGTAAATGAAACAGAATACTGAATATTATAAGTTTTTTTCCAGCACTGGAAAATGTATACTTAGTAGCAGGTTTGTATCTGGTCCTCATGTCTCCAGGAGACAATCTGATAAAGAGTAATGGCTAGGAGATAATGTTCTCTGAAAACATTCAAGTGTTTACTCAGCTGGGAGAGCTGTAAAGATAAGACAAAACTAGACAGCACTTAGTTGAAGCACAGGCTGAACCATGTGTCTTAGCATGTATAACCCTTATTTTAGGTTAACTCAAGTCTGTGAGTGTTTCTGTCAGTTTGGAACATTTGTTCCTGTTAGGAGGGTAAAACTTTAATATTTGAAGATGTACATAGTTTTGTGTGTTATTATTAATTTAATAGGTTTTTGGGGGTACTGTGTGTGTGTGTGTGTGTGTGTGTGTGTGTGTGTGTGTGTGTGTGTGTGTGTGTGTGTGTGTGTGTGTGTGTGTGTGTGTATGTTTTGTTTGCTTGAGGGCTTTCAATAAAACAAAAAGTTTTGTAAGATGTGACATAGGCTCAAATGGATAAGACAAGAAACAACTATTGAAAAGATCAACCTGTCAAACAGTGTATGCATGTAACACAGAAACTGGAACTAAACATTTAACAAAAAGGCTGTTATAAACAAAAGGTGGGAATAATACATTTTTAATAAAATGATGCTTTCAGTAATGTCTTTAAATGTCAATGATATCACAGATAAACACAAAAAAGAAAGAGCAATGAACTACATTACAAAATGTAGAGTGCAAATAGCTATGCTACAGGAGACATCCTTGGAAAAAAATGAATATATGGATTTGACAAAGAATGGTTTTCAGGATGTTTAATCAGCAGAATATTTGGGACAAAGGAGAAGAGTACTTATATTCATTGCAAGAGGAGCTCCAATAGTGATAGTAGACGATAAAAAAGATAATAATGGTATATTTGTAGTACTAATGGGCTACTGGCAAGGGAAGAGGATTACACTAGCATGCATTTATCTTCTACCTAAAACTGCTATAATGGAGCTTAAGAAAAGTCTGGGAGAAATAGCTTTCAGCAAGTAATATTACTTATAGGTGGGGATTGGAATTTGATTTGCAACAGTGAAGATGTGTCTGGGGGACCCATAACGGAAAATATAACAAAGGAGGGTAGATTTTTGAAGATATTTATGAAAATATTTGGCAGTGAAGATGTGAATTCAGTACTAGGAGTTTGAAGTGAATTTACATATTATTCCCCAAGATACAAAAACCAGCCTAGGCTAAACAGAGTTTACATTTCGCAGGAAATTGTGCATTTAATTGAAGGTCTTGATATGCATCCAATAACTATTTCAGATAATGCACCAATATTAACTAAAATAAAAGCATAGGATAATGAAATAAAAATGAGAAACTGGTACTTTCACACCTAACTGCTGAAAAGAGAGGAATTTTAGGAATGGGTAGTGGAAATCATTCAGGAGCTATTAGAGAAGATAGAAATATCTTCTGAAAATATAGCCAGGGAGTGGTATAAAATTAAAGTGAAGTTTAAAAATAGGATGGGAATAAAAGAAAGGGATATATGGTTAAGCAGTGACAATAATTATTCAAAAGGACTGACAAATGTTAAAGTATTGAAAAATAGGAGGAATCTCACAGAACAAGAAGAGGAGCAACTGCAGAATGCTAAACAGAAAATAAGGGATTACCTCAATAATATACTTGCATTTAGAAAGATTGCTAAGTGACTTTTTTTGATAATAACTCTAGAGCACAAAAACGTTTAGCATGATGACTCAGGCAAGAGAAAGTAGAAAGGGCTGTTGCCAAGCGTAGGGAGCATGTAACAAGGAAAATAACAAGAGGCCCTGTAGAAGTAGGAGAAATATTTTAGAAATTCTCTGAAAGTCTGTATAAAGTAGAGAGATATGGAAATCAAGGAAAAGTACACATGGAAATGTTTATGGAAGAATTAAATATGCCAAGGTTAGAGGCAGACAAAGCTCAATTACTAACACAATAGGAGGAGATGAGATAAAGAAATAGTGATGTACAACTAATCTACAGTAAAGTCCCCAGGAATAGATGGTATTCCTGTAGAAGTTTGGAAGCTAGGAGGGAAAAACTGATAAAGAGCTGGAAGGTTTTGTTTAACAGTATTTTAAGAGGAGACGCACCAACATCCTGGAAGAAAGCAGTGGTATCTGTAATACCTAAAGAGGGTAAAGATCCATCAGATCTGGTTTCATACAGGCCCATTTCAATGCTAAACCATGATTATAAAGTGTTTCTGTCTATAATGGCTAAATGAATGGCAAAAGCAATGACAAAATTGATAGATATGGATCAGTGTGATCAGTGTGGTTTTGTGGAGGGGAGGCAAACATTTGACAACATTGACAGAACACTGATGATCCAGAGGGAAGTAGAATGCAAGAAAGTACCACTGTGGTTGGTGGGTGTTGATGCAGAGGAAGCATTTGACAGAGTAAGCTGGAACTTTATGAGCAGGACAATGGAAGCATTTGCATTCCCTGATAAAATTTTAAGTTTATTAGGAGGATATATGAAGGATCAGAGGCAGAAATTAAAGTGGGTGTGTTCCACTTTGATAATTTCTGCTGGAGCACAGGAACCAGGCAGGGCTGTCCTCTTCCGCCTTTGTGATTTGCATTATATTTAGAACCATTAGCAAAGGAAATAAGGGACTCAGAAATGCAAGGATATGATTGGTATGGTAGGGAAAAAAAACTGTCTCTATTTGCAGATAATATTTTATATCTGATAAAACCAGAAAAGGGCATTAAAGTGTTGTGGAACATTTTGAGTAGATTTCAGGTCTTTTCAGGATACAAAATTAATGAAGCTAAAAGAAAGGCAATAGTGGTAAATTATGTACCCACACATGAATTGGTTCAGCAATATCCATATTTGTGAGTTCATGATAAAATGAAATACTCAGGAGTATGGATTAAAAATGATTCTGGTTTGGCAGCTAAGGATAGATGGGAAGAGACTAAACAAACAATAATACAAAAACTGACAAATTGGAAGTTCTTTTTTACGGATATGGATTGTAAGATACAAGCAGTTAAAATGTTTTTAGTCCCTTTAATCTTGTACATGGGTTAGGCATATTTTTATCAACCAGAAGAGAAGATGTGGACAGCAATTAATAAAGAGCTGAAGGATGTTATCTGGGAGATGAAGACAAGAGTCAAGTGGGATAAGTTGATTCTTCCAATAAAACAAGGAGGGTTGAGATTATCCAATTTGAAGGGGTATTTCAGGGCTACACAGTTAAGGCTCCTATATATATAGCACAAGCAGAAACCTATAATTCAAGCGTGGAAAGTGATGATGATGAAACATGGGGGGAGCTCAAGAAACAAGGAGAGACTGGGATTTTGGATGCAGACCTTTACGGAGAATAACAATAATCATACAGAATATTGTATTTATAAAGTAGCAGAAAGTGTTCTACGAACTAAGCCAACACAGGAATGGAGAAAGGAAATTCTGCTGATAGGGATGACTACAATTAGGGAAACAGACAATAGGCAAGAGGGGGCTGGAATTTATTGGAGAAACCTAACAAAGGAGCCAAGTTATTGGGAGCAAATAACTAGAAAGAGAAAGGTAATAGAATGGGAAGATGCCAAGAATTTATTTGGACTGCAGGTTATAGATTGATATCAATCCTTGATAGGGATGACAGAGTGTAGGCAAAGAGAAATAAATTGGGGGTGCTAAATGAAAGACCAGCACTGGTAGAGTTTTTAGTAGAATCTAGAACAGAAGCTGCTGTTAAAAAAGGAATAATTAGTAGAGCATATAAAATATTGCATGATAGCTATAAGAATCAATCAGAGAATGTTAGAAAGAATTGGGAAGAGAGACTGGATAGACAATTAAAGAAACAATAGGGGGATATAGGTTTGTTTCCCAAATATGCAACAAAATCTAGACGATTTAGGATTTTTGCTTGGAAATGTTTACATAGACATGTTTTATGTTTTACTATCAAAATACTGAAATATAGTATGTGAGCCAGTAGTATTATAAGTGAGTTTAATTGTCCAAAATCAGAATATTTTTAATAATAATGTTGAAAATGAAAAAACAATATTTTGAATTTGGTGTTTTCATAATGCATTGTATTAGCACATCTGAACGTCCACTTTTGTCCGTTCAATGTCAACATTCTTATGCCAGAAAGTAAACTGCAGGTTTCATATTATTAAGTCAACAACTGCATTGACTTACAGCACAACTTTCTTATGTTAACGCATTAACGCACTTGGATATCCTGTTAGTAGTGAACATATGCAGTAGTAATATAACATACCTTTTTTTTATGCATACGTGTAACATCCCCTGTTTAGTGAAGAGTCAAGGATATGTGAAATCCGTATAGTCCATGCTAGTGAAAAGACAGACAAGTGCTGAAACATCAGAGTGCACTGTCAGTGTATACACACTACAGGTTTTGCACATGGCAGTTTCAGAAGGAGCAATGTTGAGCAACAAGTTCTACGAAATCCCATGGTATCAGCTGATCCCTGTGTCTTAGCAAATGTTTAAACACATTTTCCTTGCCATGTAACTGATGTCTTTTTAGGGAAGAAGGCAAACATGGCATCAACCTACTTCTCAAGTCCTCAACTTGGTTTTGTTCTAACTGAATAGTGTGCAATACATCAAACATAAAAAAGTTTCTGCTTTCCCATCAAACTTTAAAGACGTCTATGCCATCCTTCCATGACATTTTGACTGCATGGGTACCCAAGACTGCAAGTTTCATACTGATTCCAAAAAGACACATTAAATAGAGGTGGCTACGTTTCTGAAATTGAACATCTTATCCCATAATGCCTAGGTATATCAATAATGTCCGTTTCTGGCATATCATTTTCAGTTTCAGCAAAGGTATTAAATATGTCATCAGGTGATACAAAGGTTAGAACAGGTATTTATTTACAGAGCATAGCAAAACATATACTCATTCCAAACTCACTGGCTAAATGCAGTTTCTGAATCTGCCTCCAATAATTTGGGAGAGATGGAACCAGCACCTCTTTGGGGAGCTATTGGTTAAATGTCTCTTTATAGAGTTAACTGCGCATTTTTCAAAATCACTAAGTATCATTTTAGGGCATAACTGCAGACTATGACATGAACAGATATTCAGCACATTTAATTGATCGCAGTACTCCTCCGTCTTACATGGTAGCATGCCATTTACAACTGAAATGATTTTCCTGCTCTCACTGCCTTTGAAAGGGCAATGAATACTATAGATTTGTTTGCATTCTCTAGTGCTAATTGGAAAAGTGCCGTCCACAATGATGTATTCAGATGAACACAACAATTTAATATTTGATTCCATTGTAATTATAACTACATTCACACTGACGTCTGACTCACTGGCATGCTCAGTTATAAAGCACCCATTCTTAATTGCAAGTATATCAGGCTGCAAATCTTTCAATATATGCATATCCTTATACAAACTTAGTCTCTTCTTATCTTACTCTACTTACACACTGCTTCAATGTAGAGGTATTAGGCAACTCATTCACAACAGTACTAGATGTACTTGCTAATACCCCTGAAACTATTTTACAGGGATCCTCCACAGAGTGATCAGCACGTGTCTTAATACCCTCTCGACACACCTCCGATTTGACAGCATCTGGAGCATGGTAATGGCTATTACTTTTCTCTAATATGTTCCCTTCCAGTACACTCTTTGGGATGCACCTTCCTTTACAACTGTATTTGCTCTTACAGACACAACACCAATACTTCCTATCACCATTAATCTTCTCTAAATAATACTAATATCCATCAATAATCAGCATGTCATGTTCTTTCTCAGTTTTTAAAGTAGAATATGTGTTTCTAATAGTACCAGGTGTAAACTTTGTAAAATCTGCATCCTCATTCTGCAAATATATACATACCATAAAATAACAGTTAGTACATCAGCTTACCAACAACACAACTAAATTCATACAAAACTGTACCCTGACAGAACCTACCTGCATCTTTGCCGTTCACTTGCTGTATAAATCCCACAAAATAGCAACCAGGATAATCACTGTAAGTGTTTGCATACAACTGAAAGTGCAATGTTTCCATGCATTTGAACACTGCATTATACGACTGCATGCCCAAACTACAGCAACCAATCAGAACTAAACATTGCAAATCATTACAACAGATGTAACTGGACATTCGTTTAGACAGTTTCAATAATTCTTTTCAGCAAAACAAATCTTTGAAAAGTTACTTTCAGAATCTATTACATCGGCCAACATAATTACAACATTTTGATAGTAAAACTATTTTTACACATCAAGTAGACTCCAGAGAATTTTTCCTCAGACAGACAGAAAATGTTGGAGGTGTTATGGAGAAGAAAGAGGTAATTGGGAACATATTTTCTGGGAGTATAACGAGTTGACAGACTTTAAAAATTCCCTGCAGACAGCTCTATCAGAGATAGTGGGCAAGCAAATTGGTGTAACTAGGGAAATTATTTTTCTATGCTATGATACAGAATCAGAATTGCTTAGTCATGGTAAGGCTTTGCTAAGTCAAATTATGGCGGCTGCCAAAAAAAGCAATTATTAGAATGGAAATCAAACTCTAAACCAACTGTAGTAGAAGTAGTGAATATAGTAACAGAGATAAAACAACTGGAATTGGAATCTTTAGAAAAGGGTAGGAGCAAATTACATAGGGAAAAATGGGAATTGTGGGAAAAATACATGCAGGGGAGGAATGAAGTGTAAAAGAAGGCAGGATCTGAATGAGCTATGTAATATTTCACTGACAATGGGTGGGTAGATTATAAGTGATGCATAATGTTTGCAACTAAAATTATGTCAATATGGTTTGTGATGTGTTTTCATCTTGGTGGCCAGAATGAAAATGCGGTGATTTAGTTAATGCATTCAGGTGGTGTGTTTTGACTATAATAAACATGTTTCATTCCCTTTGGGTGTACCTGTGAATGATTTTCTACACTTTTTACCTCCACAGTGCTCCGCTTGAGTATTTGAGATTACTACGTGCTTAGGCTTGTAGTTTTGTTGCTTCACTGTTCTTTCCCTCCTTTTGTTTGAAGTTATTAATTTTAACAAAAATTAATTAATAAACTGTGACGTGTATCACATGAAAGTAGTATGCAGTTTATTACTCATAACTTTCTAAAACACTAGAAGGTTTCCAAAATATATGAATGATAGAAATTTAGGCCAGAGAAGAACAAATATGTCCACTAGGAGACACCCTACAACTGTGGGCAAAAATAACTAGTCAGAGATAAAGAACTTAGAAAAGGGGCCAGAATTTAAATTCTTGGAGCCCCTCTAATACAACTTACAGCACTTGCCATGAGTTACAAACTGCTTGTACAACAACAAGAAAATGCAAGTGCCATAGCCATATTATTGAATTTAAGTGTTTGTAAGGCAGAAGGGAACAAGTCTCTTGGTGGTGTGAGTTTCCAAAATGGTATCCCTGAGTCTGCATCTTCTAAGATTCATAGCAGCTTCAGGGTAAAAATGACCATGGAATGGAGCAGCTGCATTTGTAATAAATGTGCACTGGATTCCTGTCAAAAATAAATAATTTAGAATGTAGCAGGTATAGAAGGGCAAGTTCCCAAACAAGAGCAAACATAAGTGAAGAACACCATGGGATATATCTAAAGAAGACCAAATTAGAGCAGTAACAATAAAGCATTGCAATGCAGTTCTGTTTACTAAATCATGTAAGCCAATCCAGTTGTATGTGTAGCTACCATTCAGAAAAGCAGTGAAATATATCTGAATACACAATGATATCTACATCATGTGTGGAAATCTACAATGTTGTATCTTTCGGCTTTTCCCAGTCAGGGGTCACCACAGCAGAACTCCAGTCCGCTAATGATTGGCAGTAGAATTTTATGTACCGAGTTGCCAGCCCTGACGTACAACCTTCAACGAAGGTATGCCCATTCACGCATGTCTCCACACAGAAGACGCTTTAGCTGAGAATCAAACTGGACAATGTCTTATTGTGAGGTAAATCGTCTGAAACACAGGCATACTTGCACTAATGAGCAAGCATGCTAAAGCAGAAGATAAATGGTATACCTTGTTTCTAAAATAAAATTATAACAAGCTGTGGCACTGGCAACTATATATGCAATAAACAAATTCAAGAAAGGAGCATTTCAGACATGTATTACATAGACAATAAGATGCAGACTGCCCAAGGTGCAGTATGAAACTCAAATACTGCAGTAAGAAAATAAAAAGCAACATCATACAGATGTACTGATAATATACAAAATTCTATAAACATAGTAGTCACAGAGAACATTTATCAAGACAAGAATTCTTTAAATACACAAAAGAAACACAAAAAATAACAATGGGAGAGGTTACAGCAGGTTTCCATTTAGGAAGATGTCTTGAAGCAAACCAGCTACATTGTCCAGTATGAATCCTTTATCACAAAAACTCTGCTGGGTACTAAAAAAATTTGGGGGATCAATAATCAAAAACAACAAAAAAGGCAGCCTTCTCAGTGAATTTTATGAGACTCAGGTACACAAACCATCTGTAACTTGCACATGTACAGGTTAATGATTACTTCAGATAGTGTATAAGCAGCCAAGGAACACTAATTTTAGTACAACAGTATTAATAAATTGTGGCATAACTTTATCACACAAAAGTACTACTGGCTAATAACTGTCATCATTCTAAAACACTGAAAGGATTAAAAAATATCTGAACTACATGATTCTGGGTCAGACTAAGACAAGTGCATCTACTAGAGGGCACCTTACAAGACTGCACAAAGACTGTCAGTCATTGATAAAATACTCAATAAAATGGTGCAGAATTTGAATTCTTGGAGCCCCCCCCCCCCCCCAGGCAAAAAAAGTAAACACTTTCAATAAGTTGTAAAGTGCTTGTACAGCAGTAATAAGAAAATGCAAAGGTTACTAACAATGTTATTGAATTTCTACTGTCCCTAAGGCAGATAGTGCTGAAAGGAATAAGTATGTTGCTTTCTCAAAGTTAAGCATTTCCAAAATTCTTCTTCTTCTTCTTCTTTTGGCTTTTCCCAGTTAGGGGTTGCCACAGCGGATCACCTGTCCACTCATGATTGGCAGCGGAGCTTTCTACAGTGTTGAGTTGCCAGCCTGGCGCCCAACCTTCTACAGAAGGCACACACATGCACTCATGCCTAGGGCCAATTTAGAGTGCCCAATACACCTACAGCATGACTTTGGGAGGAAGTCGGAGCAGCAGGAGAAAACCCACATGACCACAGGGAGGACATGCAGACTCCACACAGAAGGCACCCCAGCCAAGGATTGAACTGGAGAACATCTTGCTGTAAGGCAGCAATGCTAACCGCTGCATCACTGCAGTCACCCTAAGCATTTCCAAAATGAATGGTCTATAAATAGTATTCATTGAGACCACTGAGAAGCCTAACATAATTTTCTCAGTTGCCCCTGTCACAGAGTGCATAGATGGAAACACATTCTACAACAGAAGGAGGAAACTGATGCGAAATAAGGTGAAGTCCCAAGACTGGAAAAACTCCCTTATCAGCCTCAACAAAAAGCTGAGATCCCCCATCAAATCCTCTAAAGCTAGCTATGAAAACAGATTTGCAGCAGATAGTAAAGACAACCACAAGGCCTTCTAAAGTTATGTAAAGAATCTCCATGGCAATACCCAGATTTGCTCAGAGCTGTTGCACAATGGCACCTCCTATACCGAGCCAACAGATATTGCCAATATATTGGCTGACAGATTCAGTGTCAACTTTATCCCTCTCCCCTTCCCCCCACAAAGGACCAATCACAATACAAGTAGATTGCCAGGCACCCAGTATTACGGCTACACAGGTTAAAACAGCACTGTCCAAGGCCAAGAATACGGCTTCTATGGGACCTGACAATATCCCTGGCTGTGTTCTACATGAACTACAGACTGAACTGTCACCTCACCTTTGTGCCCTGTTCAATCACAGCCTCACCTCAGGCTTTGTCCCTACCAAATGGTGCACTGTTACAGTCATCCCTCTCCACAAAGGAGGAGCAACTACAGACCCTGGGAAATATTGCCCAATTAGCCTGACAAGTCTGATATGCAAAGCTGTGGAATGCATCATCATGGACCTAATAAACAAGGATATAGGGAATCTCCAAAGTCTGGATCCCACACAGTTTGGTTTTGTGAAGAGTAGATCATGCCTGCTCAACATGGTCGACTTCTTTGAGTCAGTCACCAGAGCTGTGGATGAAGGCAAGGTGGTTCATACAGGCTACCTTGATCTGGCCAAGGCCTTTGATACCATTCCCCACTCAGGAATCATAGAAAAACTCACTAAGCTAGGCATCAACCCCTATATCACTAGGTGGGTTGCAAACTGGCTCACAGATAGAACCCACAGTGTGAAAGTAGCTGACTCCAAGTCAGACTGCGGACCAGTCACAAGTGGAGTCCCACAGGGTTTGGTCCTGGGTCCTCTCCTGTTTGGTATCTACTTCTCTGAAGTCCAGGCCAACATGAAGAGACTCTGGCTGACAAAGTTCGCAGATGCTTGCAAGTTGGGAGCCATAAGTAACTCCCTGAGTGATGTTGACATCCTACAGAAAGGCCTCACTGAGACCAACGACTAGTGTCAGAACCGTGGCCTTAAGCTCAATGCCAAAAAATGTGTCGTCATCCCCTTTGGGAAAAACCCGGTTCCCATGAATTACCACATCAGAACACAGAAGGTGTCATAAGAGAGCTGGGAACACAGGTTGACAGCAACCTCTCTTTTGACCACCACATTGCCACTGTGGTCAGAAAGCCCTTCTATGTGGCACATGTCATTACTAAGTGTTTTGCAACAAGGAGGAAAGAGGTCATTGTCTCCCTTTACTCTTCCCTCATTAGGCCAGTCATCGAGTACAATGCCCCATTTGGCATGTACCTCACTAGACACCTGCAACACCTGGAGAGGCTGCAAAAGTACCTCATAAAGAGGATCCTAGGCTTTAAACACTTGTCCTATATGGACAGACTCAAAAAACTCCAACTATTCTCTGTCTCATATCACCTATTTAGAGGCCATCTCTGCTTGAATTACAAACCCATATCTGACCAAGCTCTGTTAGAAATGCTATATCTAAAGAAATCCCAATCCCTCCACACAACACACTCCAGAGGCCTCAGCCTCATTAACACAGTCAACAGAACAGGCTGGAGGGACAGGTTCATAACCCAGAGACTGCCCTTGCTATGGAACAGACTTCCCATACATGTCAAATGGAACACCTCACTGGCCCTCTTCAAGAGAAATCTTGATGAGTGGATGGGAAATAGAAAATTCACCCCAGGGATCATGCCACTGGCTCCACTCGACAGAGGCACTGGGAATTACGGTCGGGTGGCACGATGCCAGGGTAGTCCTATGGGCTAGGCTTGTAAAGGCTCCAGGGCCATCAGCCTAGAACACACCTATGAACCTATAAGCCCTAAGCTACAGGAAGCAGCTTGCCAATACCACATAGCTGTAATTCTCTGCACCAACTACCAAATGCATTTGAGGCTACTACTTCTAAAGGTTAACGGTAGGGTCAGTAGAAAATTTTGCAAGGGATTTCTGTCAAAAATAAATGGATTATTTAGAGCTTAACAGAGATAGAAGAGGAACATTACTAAACAAGCACAAACATAAAGAGAGGTATAGTGTAGGATATGTAAAGCAGACAGCATGTCAGCTGTATACACGTCTCCTGCCCCAAATATAAGGCAGTTCAGTTTGACAATGCATAACATATAGCTACTGTACAGAGAAGCAGCAAACATCACATAAAATATATTTGCAGTAGGAAATCCAGTAAATTGCACTACCATTGTAAGAGTGGCATAAGATAATGATAAAGTCACTTGAAACACAAACTTACTTGCAGCAATGAAAAAGCATGATGCAAATACGCACTACTTACTATGCTTGCTATGGTAAATACATACACGGACACACACACACACAAATATATATATATACACACACACACAACACACACACACACACACACACACACACACACACACACACACACACACACACACACACACACACACACACACATACAATAAACAGAAGAATTGCATATTTTGTATATATAACAGGCAAACATTATGATGATAATTGTTTAATACATAATGTGAAACTGAGCTACTGGAGCAGGAAAGTAAACAGCAGGATCATGTAGATAAATTGCAAATAAGAAATAATAAAAGCATAGCACAGAAGGCCATAGAGTACATTTACCAAGCCAAGAATTCTAAACATGTGGTTCATGTAACCAGTGCCACACTATTAATGAAACAGGTGGTGTTATTTTGGATAATTTTAACAAAACACAGATATTTTGTAAGACAGGAAACTGCAACACCAAATTTGTTGTCTATCTTGCAACTTGCCAAGTATGCTCAGCATTTTATATAGGCAAGACTGAGAGACATCTAAGATGACGTATTTACGAGCATTTATTTAGTATTAAGAAAAAGGATACAAAGAATGCTCTTTTTAGGCACATTTTAAATAACGGTGTCACACATAATTTTAAATTTGCCATTATCAACAAGGTTAATATAACAGTGTTTGGGGGGAATGTAAAAGCATTATTGGCTATGAAAGAAAGCAAATGGCAAATTATTTCTGATTCCACAAGATTGCCTGGCATCAATGATTACATCAGTATCAAACCGTTCCTGCAGCTAGCATAGTGGTTTTGAATAGTGACATGCATTCACCAACACATTTTACATTTACATTTTTATACATTTTCTAATATCTTTGAAAGTATCTAAACACCTTTTTTCCTAGTATTCATACTTTTTTACATTCTTATACATATTTTAACAGCTTTTTATTTTTCTTTCATATATAAATATACATTAATTCTTCAACACTAGTACGAATGTTAATAAATATATATCAACTTTTCACATTACATCTATTCCATTATTTTAACTATTTTTAACTATTTAAATATATCTAATACATTATTTATATCTATTTTTATTGTCATGTTTAGGCTATATAGCTATATCAATTGGTAGTTCAATACCATGTATTTGGTTGTATTCAGCTCCTATGAGTTATACTGCATCATGTTCTCCAGTTCTGTGTATTATGTACTATTTATGCACTTGTCATTCTAGATGGCATTTTACTCATTTATTTTTTCAGATAGGTATTTTTTAAGATAGGTATTCATTGGGGAAGGATTTGTGTCATGTTTAGACTTATTAGCCTATGTACCTTTACACTTATTAGCTCATGTACCTTTAATTCTTAATTGTTTTGGAAGTGCCTTTTGGTGCTTAAATGTATTTTAAAAATGAAGGAATTGCTGTCTGTCTATGTTGTGAAGAAGTCTGTAAATGTCAGACGAAAGCGCTTAACTTGGATTCAGTATTTTTTATTTTTTATTTTTTACTTTGTGTTTCTGTACAATAAAAGTTTTTCTTCTGGTTTTCTTCTGGTTTGTGTCCGAGCTGAGGAGTTTGAGGTCGCCATCCATACCAGTTTCGTTACCTTTACGTTGTTGCCGTGCTGTGGTTTTATTTGCGTTGTATATATAACAGGCAAATATTATGATGATAATTGTTCAATACATAATGTGAAACTGAGCTACTGGAGCAGGAAAGTAAACAGCAGGATCATGTAGATAAATTGCAAATAAGAAATAATAAAAGCATAGCACAGAAGGCCATAGAGTACATTTACCAAGCCAAGAATTCTAAGCATACACAAAAGAAAGAAAGAAAGAAACAGAACGCTTGTAAGTATTTATTTTAATTCTTTGAGTCTTGCTATAGATTGTACGAGTGTATTTTAGTAAAATAATAAAAGATTTTAAGAAAAAAAAATAGAAAAAACACAAAAATGAAATGATATTTAAGTCAAATATACCAGACACACTGTTGGTGGGAAGGACACACAGCAGCCACCCTTGCACACACATCTCTTAACATGGATCTGCTGGGGAGTGCCTTATTATTTCTTTAACATATGAAGCTCAGGAGAATTCTAAATATCTAATGGGTATGAAAATTCATAGGAGAAGGAAAAAAGGCAATCTCGTTAGTAAATGTGTGTCTCATATACACAAATAAACTACATTTAACGTGGACATCCCGCCAATGATTACATCATAAAAGTCATTGAGGATTACTAATTGTAACATGAACTTAGTAATAAAATATGCATAAAATTGATACTTGATATAGTTATTAATGAACTGGGGCATACATTTATTGCATGAAAATATTATGTGGCTTGCTGCCATACCATTCAAAAAATATCAGAACACTGATTCAGATCAAGACTATGACAAATATGACCACTAGATGACACCATACAACCACAAATTCAATTTGCTAGGCATGATTAGGCCACAGTGGAAAACCATGCAGATTCATACCTCTCAACTGTACAGGTTTTCACAGAATGCCCAGATTTTTGCCTCATATTTTTGGTGTGTCCCCCTTAAAATCTGTCCCTTTCTGGTAAATAGCTGAGGATTGAAGTCATTAAATAAAGACAAACATTTGAGTTTAAGACTCCACATCCTTCAGAAAATTCATGCTAATGCAAAACCTATTATTCTATCAACTTTCTAAGTTTGTAAGGTCAATCTTGAAAATCTTTCCCTATTTGTCCCCCCATCATTTTAGGCTTTGTCCAGATTTTTTGCCCTAAGAGGATGAGAGGTAGATTTTTTTCAATATTTTATATTTCCTTATCTTTAGACAGACAACACTGACAAAGTCAAAACAAGAAAAGGAACACTGATATACAGACGCATACTTAAATTTGATATGAACAAGCAGATCAGGTAAATAGAAAGGAAACACATCCTACATAAATATCCTAAACAAAGCTTAACGAATACAAAAAACTGTACGTTTTTACAAATGAAAATACGTAATTACTAAAAAAATCAGAACTTCTTAAACAGTAGAATTACTAATTAATTACATGCATAACAGTGGGGGATGAAATGTTTGTAGAAATAAAAAGTATTTGCATTAATTCCCAATGAGTAGAAGCCAAAGCTGAAGGAATTGACATGATGAGATAATTGAGTGATGAAAACTGGTAAAAAGTGAAGGTGAACTGTCAGTATAAAATGTTTAAAATCATGTTAAAATATGAAAGAGAGTATGATTTGAATATATCCTTATAAAATTTAGCTAAAATTGTACTGTATTTTACAGAGTTTATAGGCAATTTTGCAATTTTTTTTCCAATTTAAAGATTCAGGATGTGATCAGTTTTGAGCTATACAAAGTTTTAGGAGAGAAAAACAAGTGATAAGTTTGAAGAAGTATTTTTTTTTAAGTCTGACAAAGAAAGCTGTAGCATTGTGTTTCCAATCAATATAGAGGATACCCACAATGTTGATCTTGATTCTGGAAATTAAAAAGGACCATGTCATTTTAATTGGTTTTCAAAAACAAAATTTGTGTAGAATGTCTACTTTCTCTTCTTCACAATTATCACAGCTCGCAGAGTACTTAAGAGAGGAGTAATGCTTTTAGTACTGGTGTGAGATAAGCACTGTTCAAAATCTTATGCTGTGTATAGAATATTTTTTAAAGGGATGTATTTTTGCTATAAGATATGAATAGTTTTATAAGGTTGTCCTGATTTGCTTTTATATCTAATGAGGACCAAAAAGGTGAGTATATGAATTCTTAACTTTGTGGCTTAATGCTAGTTTGTAAGCAGGCATAATGTCTTGTTTTGTGCCAATACCTCTAGAAGTCCCTGTATAAAGTTTATGTTTGATGATGGATCATGTCTAAAGACAATGCTAGACTTTATATATTATAAAATTTGGTCTCAATAGGTTCATAGGTTCATACTAGGCTATCTGCCCTAGGGCATTTATACGCCTAGTCAGAGTGTGTTTGGCTTTTGCCACCCATTTTAAATGAATTTTGCTATGCCCTTTTTTGAGGTTAGTATACTGTGCCTCTGTCTAACAGTGACAGAAGTGATACCTGGGGTAAACCTACGATCTCCCATCCACTCATCAAGATTCCTCTTGAAGAGAGTCAATGAGGGACTCTGCCTAACCTGGACTGGGATTTTATTCCAGAGTGAAGGGAGCCTCTGGGTTATGAATCTGTCCCTCCAGCATGTCCTATTTATTTCAGTGCTGAGGTTCAAGTCTCTCGAGCACGTAGCTCGATGGGATCTGGATTTTCTGAGGTGCAGCATGTCCATTCATTCCAGGTTAGACATGGCTTTATACATCAGGCACAGATTGCCTCTGAGCAGGCGTTATGCCACTGAGTAGAGCTGGAGTTTCTTTAACCGGGCAGCATATGGCATCTGCTTGAGCCCTTTGATCCTCTTGGTGAGGTACTTTTGGGGTCTTTCCAGTTGCTGCAGGTGTCTGGTAAGGTACATCCCAAAAGGGGCATTGTACTCAATTATGGGCCTGATGAGGGATGAGTAAAGAGGCACGATGACCTCCCCTGATCTAGATGTGAATCCCTTCATGATTAGGTGGGCTATATAAAATGTTTCTCTAACCACTTTGGCCAGGTGGTTTTCAAATGAGAGATTGCTATCAACTTGGGTCCCCAGGTCCCTAATTACTTCTTCCGTACTTAATGGATTACCACCTATGTGGTAATTTGTAGGCACTTTGTTTTTGCCAAAGGGGATGACTATACACTTTTTGGCTTTTAGCTTGAGGCCATGGCTCTGGCACCAGTTGTCTGTTTCTATGAGGCCTTTTTGTAGGATGTTTGTGTCGGCTGGAGAGTCAATTATGGCGCCTAGTTTGCAGTCATCTGTGAACTTGGTCAGCCACAGTCCTTCCGTGTTGGCCTGTACCTCCGAGAAATATATACCGAACAAGAGAGGTCCCAGGACTGAGCCTTGTGGGATGCCACTTGTAACTGGTTTGGAGTCTGACATGGCTCCAGCAATTCTAACCATGTGGGTTCTGTCCTTGAGCCAGTTTGCAACCCATCTAGTGACATAGGGGTTTATATTTAAGCTGGTGAGCTTATCTATAATGCCTGAGTGGGATATTGCATCGAAGGCTTTTGCGAGGTCCAGGTAGGCTGTGTGGACCACCTTCCCCTCGTCAATGGCCTTGGTGACTGTTTCAAAGAAATCGACCAGGTTTAACTCAGCCGAGTGACGTCTACAGGCATTTCTGCAGTTACCTCCTACTGCACCTCTAGGCGTCAAATATTGCCTGTTCGTATTTGCATTAATAAATCCAAACCCATGCTACAGACAAGGTATCAGAATATTTTATCTTGAAGCATATATGATGGCAAACATAATTGTATTGATATATGACCTCTGTTAATAAGTATTTGTTAGAACTGAAATGTGATAAATTCATTTTTTAAAGGCTGAAGCCACACCCACTGGGAGTTAAAGGTATACACTCAAAAGAACTCTGATGGAGGGAATGAGTTAAGAGGCAGGATCTGCACTTAACAAAGCCAAACTGGGTAGGATCCAGTGTCTGTAGGTCCCCAATATCTTTATTTATGAGGTCCATGATGATCCTTTCCATAGCTTTGCAGACCAAGCTAGTCAGGCTTATGGGGCGATAGTTTCCAGGATCCGTTGAGGCACCACCTTTGCAGAGAGGGACCACTGTTGCTGTACGCCACTCTTTGGGTACATATCCTGTAGTAAGGCTGAGATTGAACAGTAGTTTTATGTTTGGGTCTAGCTCTTCTTGGAGTTCGTGTAGGACGCAGCCTGGGACACCGTCTGGTTCCATTGATGCTGTGTTTTTTGCTTTGGAGAGGGCGGCTCTTACCTGAGCATCTGAGATGTCAGGGGGGGCCGCACTCTGCTGGGATAGATATTTGCCCTTTTGGTGGGGGGGGGGGGAGAAGTTTGCGCTGAACCTGTCAGCTAGGATGTTGGCAATGTCTGTGGGTTCGGTGTATTTTTTGTCATTTTGGACTAATTCTGAGCATATCTGGGAATTCCCACCCAGGTTCCTAACATAACTAAAGAAAGCCTTATGATTATCCTTAGTGTCCTGTGCAATTTTTCTCTCGAAGCTGGCCTTAGCCGATTTTATGAGTGCCCGTAGTTTTTTGCTAATACTGATCAGAGATGCCTTCCCTTTTTGGGATTTTGCTCTATCATGTAGTAGCTTCCTCCTTCTATTGTATAGCTTGTTTATGGCTGGGGTCCACCAGACAGGACGCCTGCCTTTGGAGGATTGGGTCTTGGTTTTATTTGGGATTGCATGATCCATGCATTCCTGAAGGTGTTCATAGAATGTGTTTATAAAGGATTCTGCGGTCTGGGCCATGTTTTCCACAGGTCTGGGGGCTTTGAAGGATTACACCTCGGTTTTGAGGAGTGTGAAATTTGCTTTAGAGAAGTTTTTCACTGTGGTTTTCTGGGCAGGGGGTGGGGTCAGGATGTGAATATCCAGTGAGATTAGTTTATGGTCTGATCTTACCAGTGAGGGATACGCTTCTGGTCTGGAGCATAGAGCCCCCATGTTGGTGATGATCAGGTCCAGTATGTTTTCCCCTCTTGTGGGAGTGGTAACAAGTTGTTCCATAGCATTTGAGTTTATAAATTCTAGGAACCTTTGGGCTAGGGTGTTGGAGCTAGAGTAACGCTCCCAGTCTATGTTTGGGTAGTTGAAGTCACCCAATATAATGGTGTTTGGAGAGACCTTCATATTTTCCAGTGTTCTCAGGAAGGCCGAGTGGGATTCCTGGGTTTGGGAGGGTGGTCTGTAGCAGGCTATAAACTGGAAGGCAGTTTTACCCACTGTTAGTTGCACATGGATAGTCTCTGATGCTTTGTGATGTGCCACCAACCTGGTGGTCTGGGTATCTTTGACGAATATTGATACTCCCCTCCTTTTGTGGTTCGGTCCAAGTTTTGGGGCCAAAAAGCATGGTATGAGGTATAACCTGGTGGTGCTGGGGTGCTCTCAAGAGCCTTGAACCAGGTTTCTGTTACTGCACAGATATCAATGTTCTCCATGCTAAGGAGAGTTTCGAGTGCGTGCATCATTAAGGTTTAGACTTCTGGCATTGAGTAGCATTACTCTTAGTTTCTTATCCCTTGTGATACCTATAGATGTAGGTTTGTCTTTTGAGTCTTGCCTAAAAAAGGCACTATGGGGGTGGCAAGAGCCTTTGCCAATATCCGAAAGCCCAGGGGTGACAGGTGCAAGCCATCCCTAGCGAAGCATTGTGGCTTGTCAAGCACGCCATCCCAGGCTGACAGGCATTGGATCCCCTTTGAGCGACACCAGTACTTAAGCCAGTTGTTGAAATTGATTATCTTGTTTTCATATTGTGGCATCATTCTTGGTAAGATGCTACTCAAGGTCAGGGTCATACCGGCCTGGGCTACATGCTCAGAGAGCTCCTCTATGTCTCTTTTCATGTAGTCCAAGGAGGTACGTCTCAGGTCATTCACACCTGCATGGACAATGACTGAGTCATATTTGTACTTGCCTTGGAGTGACCTGAGTGCCTGTGTTATGTGGCGGATCCTAGCACCCGACAGGCAGCTCACCGTAACCTTCTCCTTGTTCAGCCTGATGAGCGGGACGTCAGTGTGCCTGACGATAGAGTCACCTATTACAAGTGTATCAGGTGTGTTGTTTAGCCTTAAGGGCTGTGACTGTTCGGCACACTGGCTTTGTGAGCTATGTGTTGCACGTGTTTTGTTTTGGGGTAGCGGTTGCTTGGGTGTCTGCTTTGGAGGTCTCTGCTGCTTAGGCAGATTTTTATTTAGAGCCTCCGAGTATGTTTTTGTGTGTTTATGTGTTTGGTTTGCTGTCGTGGTATGTCTATGTGAGACTGGAATTCTAGTGAGTGTGGTTTCCTTCTCCTCCTGACTGGTTACGCCAGTACTGAGTTGTGAGAGCTTAGCCTCCAGTTCGGCTATATGGTTGCATCTCTCACATGTGTTGGAATTTGTTGGGAGGAGGAGAGGGTTGTCTGTGTACATGAGGCAGTTGTAACATTGCCTCAAGATTCCCAGATTCACCAGCTGGACCAGAGAGGAGATTGACAACTGACCTTTGGACATGTTAGAATAGTATTGGGAATTCCTTTATAATTGAAAAAAAGGGCCAATGGGGAACAAGGTACTCAAGGGGAGTTTGTGAGGGTGTAGTGCTTTTAATTTTTTAGTGCTGACTTATATAATTGCTTTAGTGAGCAAGTGCCAGGCTTTAGAGTAGGAATAGGGTGTTTATTATGAGAACGAGATCAGTTCCAAGGGAAAAAGTGAAGAGCAGACTCTGTGGAGCTGAGAATGGTTCAAACCCAATTAAGCGGAGCTGCCCGATGCTGCGCTATGCGCAAAATCGCACAAAGCCGCGCCAAAGCAGGTTTTATACAGGGGGACTTGAAAGAGATAGAAATTGGCCCAAAACGGCCAATAGACTACCAGATTCTTGTGCTGGGAACACTCCTCCAGGGATAGATAGGCTGCTCTAAGCTCCCCACTGCCACTGCTGAACAAAGAAGCCTCCCTTTATCCAAGAAAGGAAATGGGCAACACAGGAACTTTCCAAAAGTCCAGAATACAGCAAAGCCTGTATTTGGACTACTGTAGGTCAGGAAAGACAGGAAATAAGGATAATTTGTTTTTTTTTTCTTTTTTGCAACAAACAGCAGGAAAATGCAATAAATATGTAACACAGGCTACCGCACTTGAGTGTGTAGCCTCAACAGGTAAATGCAACAAACAGGACAAACTTTAAAAGTGCAGGTGCATAAACAACTTTAAACAGTTTAAAACAGTTCAAGAAGCAGCAATACTTGCAGTTTAGCTAGATCAGACAGTCGCCCAGGTAGTAGCAGAAAAAAAAAACACTTTTATCAGGTCAGCAGTCGCTCTTTTAGCTTCTCTGCTGCTAGCACCACTCTGCAGGACCACGAGGAGCTTGGCTGAATAGTAACAAGCGCAAAAACCGTTCCAAAGCAGGTTTTATACAGGGGGACTTGAAAGAGCTAGAAATTGGCCCAAAACGGCCAATAGACTATCAGATTCTTGTGCTGGGAACACTCCTCCAGGGATAGATAGGCTGCTCTAAGCCCCCCACTGCTACTGGTGAACAAATAAGCCTCCCTTTATCTAAGAAAGGAAATGGGCAACACAGGAACTTTCCAAAAGTCCAGAATACAGCAAAACCTGTATTTGGACTACTCTAGGTCAGGAAAGATGGGAAACAAGGATAATTTTTTGTTTTTTTTTTTTGCAACAAACAGCAGGAAAATACAATAAATATGTAACACAGGCTAGCGCACTTGAGTGTGTAGCCTCAACAGGTAAATGCAACAAACAGGACAAACTTTAAAAGTGCAGGTGCAAAAACAACTTTAAACAGTTTAAAACAGTTCAAGAAGCAGAAATACTTGCAGTTTAGCTAGATCGGACAGTCGCCCAGGTAGTAGCAGGAAAAAAACACCTTTATCAGGTTAGCAGTCGCTCTTTTAGCTTCTCTGCTGCTAGCACCACTCTGCAGGACCACGAGGAGCTTGGCTAAGTAGTAACAAGCGCAAAAACCGCGCCAAAGTGGGTTTTATACAGGGGGACCCTTTTAACAAGTCTAATTTGGATCTTAGTTTCTCTGCTGACATTGCGTTGGGAAGAAAAAATACCATATTGATTGTTATTTGCTTTTAGAGAATTTGGACAGATCAATAATTTTACCCTCTAGCAGAATATTAGGGTTATCCTTTATCATGTCCTGGAAGAAAAAGTGGATTTAGATTTTTTAATAATGTTTCATTTTAAAAAGGGAATTGAGGAAATATTAAATTCACAGGTTAATAGACATTTACACCAGAGCTTATATATGATCCTTACAAAGTTTGGAGACCAAATGAATTTCAATAATATTGACTCTATTTTTGTTAAGTTGATATTAGGTATAGTTATGTTAAGAGATCTCATTTGAAAGTAATTTGGAAAAATATTCATTTTAGTAATTGCCACCTAAGTTAAAAATGAGAATTTCATGAGGCCATCTTTGAATATCTAATTGGATCAGTGCTCAGCAATTCTTAAGGTTTGATAAGTTTTGGAAAGGTAGTATGTTGGAAATGTTAGGCCATTTCTGGGTCTACTTTGTAACTTCTGAGCATCAAATTCAAGTCATCTTTATTAGAGTAGCCCTTCTGCACCCTGGTTGGAGGTGAGTGCTACCTGGGTCCCATCTAAATGAGGGTGATTGGACTAGAGCTCAAAGAGACTGTCCATATCGGCTAGTTTGAGTTTAAAGGGTTATTTCTTGTTTTATTTAAGCCCCACATTTGTGCTTGTTTGCATGTAGCACACCATTGTGCACTCCCATGTAGAGGTGGTTACGATTGGTGGTTATAGACGCAAATGTTTTGCTTGTTAAATTTCCCCTTAGCACTTTGCTTACGGTCCTCCAGAGGTTTTTTGTGGCCCTGCTCTACTGTCAGTTGGAACACTAAGCCTACCCCCAGAAGTACCAACACACCTCTCACCCAGTAGCCATTCCTAAGTGTGGCCTCTTTTCCTGACCATATAAATGTACATAACACTATGGATGTACAATTTCCTGCAGTTTCTCCAGCCAGTTTTGGTCGATATGGGCATCCTGAGGTAGTGTAGCAACTGCCTCATGTTCACTGACAACCCTCTACTCCTAGTCCACACAAACTCAACATGTGAGAGATGCAACTATATTAAGAACCTTGAATCCATGCTCTCTCACACACCAGTCAGTACATATGACAATGAGCGGGTTGCAGCATGCACACCTCACCTCCTATTGCCACCCAAACCCACATCGCACATGCATGCATATGCAGAGGTCCTCACCAGAAACCTCCCAAACACACACACAAGCATGCTACACATAATACTTCCTCTGCAGAACACAATACATATAATAGCTCATGCACCAGTGTCTCACCTGTTAAGCCCTTAAGGCAAAACACAAAACCAAATATATTAGTCATAGGTGATTCTGTTGTGAGACACACAGCTGTCCCTCTCACCACGCTGGAAAAGGACAGGGTCAGCCGTCTGTCAGGTGCTAGGATCCACCATATCACACATGCACTCAAATCTCACAACAACAGGGACTGTTATGACTCCATCATAGTCCATGTTGGTGTGAATGACTTGAGACGTACCTCTCTGGACCATATGAAGAGAGACATGACTGATCTCTTGGACTATGTGTCTCAGGCAGGTATGTCTCTAGCCTTAATCAGCATTTTACCTTCACCTAGGATGATCCCACAATACAAACAGAAAATGATTTCAATAACTGGCTTAGTTTCTGGTGTCATTTTAAGGGGATCCAGTATCTGTCAGCCTGGGATGACATGATTGACAGACCTTGATGCTTTGCCAGAGATAGTCTTCATCTGTCATCCCTGGGATTTTGGCTACTGGTTGAGGTTCTTGCCACCCCCATAGTGCCTTTTTAGGCAGTGTCTCAAGGACTAAATTCCCGACAAAAAACTCCATCTAAAAATAACCTCAAGCTGATGCTGCTAAATGCTAAGGGTCTTAGCATGAAACTGTTATCACTGGAAGCAGTCCTCACCTTGGAAGACCCAGATATTTGTGCAGTCACAGAGAACTGGTTGAAGGCTGTGGAGGGCACCCCAGCCATACTGGGCTGCACATCCTTCCACATGTTCAGACCACAGTCTGAAGGTGTGAAAACTAAAGGAGGCAGTGTATCAATATTTTTTAAAGATAAATACACCTCCAGATTGGTTAGACAGCATGATTCCCTGGAGATACTTTAGGTGCAATTAACTTTTGGTAGGCCACCTATTCAAGTCATTGCCAGTGACTGGACCCCCTCCATGAATCAGGACACCCATTCTGCCTGTTTGGATCTACTTCAGTCTGTCAAGATACATCCAAACACCATGGTTTTGGGCGACTTTAACTATCCATCCATTGATTGGGTAAATTACTTGTGCTCAAACTCACTTGCCCAAAGGTTCCTTGACTTTGTTAACTCCAATACCTTGGACCAGCTGGTTGACACCCCCACAAGGGGTGCCAAAATTCTGGATCTGTAGCTTACCAGTATGGGGAAGCCACTGAAGCACCCCCAATGTGAGGTCTTCCCTGGTGATATCTCACCAGAAATCAGTCTCATTCAAAGTAACTATCACACCTGACCCCCCCCCAGCAGCAACTAAACTAAAAAACTTCTCCAAAGCAGATTATAACCTCTTACAGGATGGTATAAACAGCTTCACAGCACACCTCCCCAGATGGAACTGGTAACTATGCTGAGTTGTACACCAGTGCTTTATACAAACACCTGTATAACTCTATTGACTCAGCCATACCTGATAGGACCAAAACAAGCTCCTCAAGGAAGAGCAAACCTGCCTGGGGGACAACCGCCATTAACAGGCTTTACAATAAGAGGAAAAAATTTCTGTCTAAGAGTAAGAGGGAGTGAGCCCTAAACTGGAAACACTCCCGCCTCAGCTTAAACAAGCACATAAGACTTCTTGTGAAGTCCTCCAAAGCAAACTACGAATCCAAATTAGCTTCCTCAATTAAGGACAACCATAAGGCATTCCTTAGTTACATCTGTAGCCAGATTTCTGCCAAACTGGTAGTTAATAATACCACATATACTGAACCTGTGGACATAGCTAACCCATTGGCCGACAGGTTCGGTGAAAACTTCACTCCCCTGTCCCTGCCATATGTACCCCATGACATCCCTACCACCTGTCCCCTACCTTGTAACTCTAAAGAGCAGGTTGTATAAGCCCTCTCTAAGGCCAAAAAAAACACAGCATCTATGGGACCTGATAACATCCCAGACTACATCCTACATGGGCTCCAACAAGAATTAGCAACACCACTGGGTAATCCTTTCAGTCATAGTCTAAGCACCAGCTTCATCTCAGCTGAATGAAAAAACAGCCACCATTATTCACTTGCACAAAGGTGGTGCTTCCACTGACCCCAAGAACTATAGACCTATTAACCTAACTAGCCATATCTGCAAGGCCATGGTGCAAATCATCATGGACCTTATCAACAAAGACATAGATAATCTCCAAACACTTTACCCTACTCAGTTTGGATTCATTGAACGGAGATCATGTCTGTTAAACCTGGTGGACTTCTTCAAGACAGTCATCAAGGCCCTGAATGAGGGGAAATATGTGCATACAGCCTACCTAGACTTACCCAAGGCTTTTGACACTATCCCCAACTCAAGCATCATTGACAAACTCACCCAGCCAGGTATCAACCCTTATATCATTAGATGGGTCACTAATTGGCTCACTGATAGAACACATATAGTCAAAATAGGGGAATCCACCTCCAACAATAGACCTGTAACCAGTGGTGTTCTACAGGGACCAATTGTGGGACCTCTACTGTTTGGAAGCTAGTTTGCCTAAGTACAAGCAAAAACTAAAGGTCTGTGGCTAACAAAGTTTGCTGATGACTGCAAACTGGGAGTGGTCATAGAATCTCCAAATGCTGTCAACATTCTACAAGAGGGTCTTACACAAACAAATGATTGGTGCCAAAGTCATGGCCTTAAACTCAATCCAAAAAAAAGTATTATCATCCCTTTCAGTAAGAGCAATGTTCCTGCTAACTACCACATCAATAGCAACACCCTAAGTATGCACTCAATGTTAAGAGACCCGGGCACACAGGTTGACAACATTACCTTTGATCACCATGTCTCCATAGTGATAAGAAGGGCATTCTATATTGCTCATCTCATAAGTAAAGGCAGTACCTCCAGAAAAAAAGAAGTTATAACCTCCCTGTACTCTTCCCTCATCACAGCTATAATTGAGTGTGATGCTCCTTTTGGTATGTACCTTTCCAAGCAACTGGAGTGACCACAAAGATTCCTCACAAGGAAAATTCAAGGTCTTCAGCATCTGTCCTATGTGAATCATCTGAAATCACGGTCACTTTATTCTGTTTCATACAGACTACTCAGAAGCTATCTCTGCCTTGCATATAAGGCAATCACTGACCCTGCTTTATTGGAAATGCTGCATATCCACAAGTCAAATGGTATACGGGTTGCTCGCTCTAAAGACCTTAACTTGTTATGTGACATTAGTAGAACCTGCTGGAGGATTTGTCTCCCAGAGGTTACCAGACCTTTGGAACAGACTCCCACTTCAAGTCAAACAGAGCACCTCATTGGTCCTCTTCAAACACAATCTGGACAATTGGCTGGGTAACTGTAAATTCACCCCAGGGATTCTACCTGTGTCCCTCTTGGACAGGGGCAATAGGTGCTGATTTTGGAAATAAGGGTAGAACTTGGCTAGGCTCGTAAGGGCTCTAGGACCATTAGCCTAGTAACTTCCTATGAGCCTATGATCCTATGATCTTAAGTAGGTACAAGTGTGCTTTATTTGCAAACTACTTAAACAAGAAGGCTCAAAGATGGTATAGTTACTCGAGAGGGGGAACAGGTAAGATTTGTCAAGATTCATTTTACAGCCTGCATAAGACAAAAATGATGACATAAGCTGAAGCTTTTTGAGGAGCTCAGTGTTAGGCAGATTTAGGTAGATATTAATGTCATTTGCAAAAGCAGTAAAAGGTATTTTAAAAGCAAGACAGGATGGAATATTATAATATGTTTTTTGAAATAGAGAGAAATAATGGTTAAAATTTTTAATACCCCAGCAGTACCCCACCCCAGGAACATCATTTGGATAAGGACTCTCAACCATCAGCACAACCCAGTTTCAGGACTAGACAGGGGAGGAGGAAGGGGAATAAAGGCAAGAACATAAAGCGGAGGGGTCTCAACAGATAATTGTTCAGCACAAAGCTAGCATTACCTCATAGCTGAATGGGTACAATATATACAACTACAGTTGTGTTGATAATTCCCATAACCATTTTAGTTTTAAATTTATTCTGGCCCCAAAGTACAACATGGTTGATTCTCAGATTGAATTAAAAACCTATACCAGGAAATTATATTTAGCAATATATTTTGCAATACTAATGAGACTACTACTACACCAAACAATGGAGTTTTCAAAAAAGAAGTGTATTCATCTCTCCCATGAATGGAACTATACAGGCATCTGAGAAAACTTGTTCTAGAGAATTTTATAAGTTATCAATGAATTAAAAGTATAACAAGATAACGAACATCATATCTGGGGAACAGGACATTCTTAACTTTCTAAAATAGGACAAATCAGTCAGGGTCATGTGACCAGACAAAGGAGGTGGGACAGTAATGGCAAATGCTTGGCAATACACTGAAGCAATTAATGAATTGTTCTTTGACACTAGCACTTATGTTACCGTATCAAAAATGAAATTAACATTGCCTATTACAAAATTGATTTATTTCTGGAAGAACTATTATTAGAAGGAATAATTGACTTGAATGCATTCACATATCTAAGTAATAAAAAAAAAACTATACCCACCTTCTTTGGTATGCCTAGGATTCTCAAAGGAGTAGACTACCTAAAGTATAGACCCATAATGGTAGCACATGGCTCAAAAACTCACACTTTAGCAGCCTATATTGATAAAAAATTGAAACCATGGTTTCAGGAAAGACCTCACTTACTGAAAGATTCATGGAACTTTCTTAGTAGACTTACTCCCAAACTTTGGTCAAAGAATGTAGGATTTCTCACCATAGGTGTTATAAATCCTTTTACCTGTATACCTAACACCGAGGGCATTGAACTATTTCATAACAGTTTAAGAGAATGTTCTTTCTTGATGAACATTGGGGTAGAATTACTTAAAGAACTGATGTTGATTGTGCTGAAAAATAACTTTATTAACTTTGATGGTGAGTTTTTTAAACAAATCAAGGGAGTCGCCATGGAGCAGTCTATGTCTCTTCATATGCCAGCCTAGTATTACTCTCATGGGAGAAGGTATATGTGTTTAAATCAGAATTTTTCAAATTCTGTAAAACATGTTTACGATACCTGGATGACATTTTTATTTTGTGGCAGTTCCCTTGATAATTGTGCCACAGTAGGTTTAGTCTATCTGGCAGTTTGCTCAGGATGCCACAGTATTTATATAAAACTGAGTGAGCTTTTCACAAATGAGTACAAAAACATCTTTATAACATTGGCAAAGAGAATGCAAAAAAAATGCTTTATACACACACAAAGTGGTTTGCACAGGTCATTTTACATACAAATTTGGAATACTGGAAAAAATATCCAGGGACTCCAGAGGTGTAGATTGCGGTAACCTCACAGAATTAAAATGGCAATTACAATTGAACACAACTGATCCACCTGGCTTGAATGACATTGTCAGCATTAAAAATTAAAACATCAAATTATTAGAAAAACCTTGGCTCAGGATGATTGTCACTGTGGAAGTGACACCCCGACCCCATGTGCAAAATAGGAAAAGAGGTTGAGGATGGATGGATTATATTATTAGAAATTATTAGGTATGTGGGGAAGACATAGGCAGCTCTCAATAAACATATTTATGAATACAATACAGCATTAGTAAGATTAATTTGAATAATACTTTGTACAAACACACAAAAATCTGTCTCCCCCACAAGAAGTTTTTATTCGGAATACTGAAAAACGTGGAAGTGAATCCCAGAGGTGGACCTAAGCAGACCATCCTGGAGTTCAGGGAACTGCACTGGCAACTTAAGTTAAATGCACAAGATTTACTTGGTTTGAGTGACATTATTAGTGTATCCAGTGTTCTTAGGTTGCAGTCTGTGAATTTGTAATGGTATTTTAAGAAAAATCATTCACATATATAAAAGGTTTTTAATCTTAGTCAAATATTTATATTTTCTATATATTTAATATATTCTTTGTACTGTTATATATTGCCTTGTAAGAATTTTTTTATTCCTTTTCCTACATGCACATTGATAGTGGGTTTAGGAACATTTTGGTGTATGGTTTCTTTTGGTTTTAACACTTGTCTATGATGGTAATATGGATGGTTAAGTAGTTTACATTATTTGATTGGTTCTGAAGAAGTCTGTAGATTTTTAACACAGACAAAAGTGGTTAAATTATATTATACTGTTACTTGTCTTTGTTTTAAAATAAGTATATTAAACATTTTTTATCTCCTGTGTTGCAGTTCCTTGGGGGCAGAAAAGTGTTTCTTAGTTCAGGTTTCTTCTGCCTTGGCATTTATTAGTTAGTCTGTTAATATAAATGAGGAAATTATTTGCTGAATTTGTAGCAACTGTGCAAGGGAACTTTTTTCTCTCAAAGATGAATGTCGCCAAAATTACATCCTTGAGTCTGTTACTTCCAAAGGTGTTACAAGGGTACAGGTAACCACAGGGAAAAGCTTCTGTGTTTGTAACAGCTGTGCAAATTATTCTTTCATGGACGTATGCATTTCCAAAATAAAATGTTTTGAGTCTCCTACATCTAAAGGTTCATAGAAGTCTTGCCATAGAAATGGCCATGAGATGCATCCTCTGTGTTTTTAGTAACTGTGTAATGGATTCCAGCAGTGTTGCTAGTGGTTTAGGGGAATGGAGGGGGGCATCCCTCTCAACTTCTTAAAGCAATAATTCTGGACAAGCAAAAATAATGGGTGGACAAAGGACCAAGATTAGGGAAAAAATCAGTTATTGTTCTTAGGCCACATGCAAATCCCAAGTGAGAAATCCAGTAGGGTTAGAGGTTCTGCTGCAGATGTCATACTCTTGAGTTACAGCCATTTGGTACAGCAAATCTGAGGGGCTGCATTAGCTTACATTAGAAGGATTTCTTGCACTGCTGTGGAACTGAAATCACACTCCTGCTGGTCAACAAGAGATGACTGGAATACATATTGTTAATTTTTGTGAGAAGTGGTAGAATCACTGGAAATAGTTAGAAGGAATATGTTAATCTCCTCTGCCACAAGATGGAGAAATACCTACATATAGTGCTACATTGTCCTGCTAGAGAGAGAGAAGAAGAGTAGGACAGTCATATTCTTTAAAATAGCAAGTACGCTGACATCTGGAATGACTCACTTCTGGAAGATCAAAACCAAACACAACTCAAGAAGCCTCATTTCCAAGACAGAACTGAAGTGGCTCATGGAATTCACCCAGAATTTGAACTGCCATTCTATTTACATGGAATGTGAATTGCTAATGATGCCATGACTGTATGGCCCACTCTCTGACCTATGTGTGTGACCTACCCAAAAATGATGTACCATTGCATGCTCACCCAGTTTGATTAGGCAACACATAATGGTTTGGTTTTCAGACCAGTTCAGGAGAAGACATGAGAGTAATGCTTTTTTCAGAGTCCTCAGAGCTAGAAGAACAGTCCACTCATTTTGATGATGAGGAATGTGGACCACCTTTTTCAGTGGAATCACATAATTTGAACAGTGAAGGAGTTTTCCTCCTCAGCACTGAAGTATCCATTTTCAAGATCTGTTAATGGTTCTGCTGCAGGAAATTGAGGCCCATCTTCAGAGTGAGGAGGACAGTCCATTGTTTATGGGGCCAAATTTTGGGGTCTGGCTCCAGGAGAAGATCCTGAATATGCAGTGATTCTGTGGCTATTGACATCTCACAATCCACTGTGACACTCAGATCCTTAGGCATGCAAAGGGTACCATAAGAATTGTGATAGCCATCAAGCCCAGAAGATGTAGAAGGGTTAGAGCCTGGACTCCCCACTGCATACTCACTTATGAGATTGTTACCCATCCTCATACTCATGGTACAGTAACAGTTTGTAGCTCTGTGCCTCATATCCCATATTCATTGTCTCTGAGTATGGTACTGCATGGGTTTGACATCAGCTTAGGTATTTAGAATCATATTCACTCTGTGATCTTGCTTCCACATACACTCACACTCATACAGTCTAGTTAGTCAGACTTATCAAAACACTCCCTAGTCATAAAAAAAACAAACACTATTCAGATCACTCACACATTGACTCACTCAGTTTTATTAATAATGCCAATCACATTTATATGGTGTCAGTGGCACAATAGGTAGTACACTTGCCTTTGTGCAGAAGGCTGTGGATTCTATTTATATCAGGTAGATCAATTGCTGATACTGCAGTTCAGTATAAGGGGATGCTGCACTCCTGAGTGTGCTGTCCTTTGAATGACACATTAAACCAAGAAGCTGGTGATAGCTCAGGTGGATGCAAAAGATCCCATAGCACCTATCAAAAAGGGGTATATATCACAACATCAAATTTACAAAAGTTCGATCGTTGTAATATCGTACCCTAAAGTCCGAAACCCAACAAAACCGAAAACACAGAACAGAGATTTTTTTCCCCAGGGGAAAAAATTTGCTGTTCTTGACAAAAAAAATTTAACCTTAAACTTAAACTAAAGTGGGGTGGCTTTGCCCCCACACCCCCCAATGTGGGGGGCTGTACCCCCCTCCACACCCCCCCTACTTAAATATACCAACTCCGAGATCGCACCACAGTGGAGGAAATAGCAAAGCCCTGAAAACGGCTCACCGATTTTTTTCCCCGGGAAAAAAGTCGATGTGCCGTGGCTTTGCTATTTTCAACTTTCGGATTTTAGGATTCGATATTACAACATTTGAATTTGTTTTAATTCAACGTTGTAATATAGACCCTCAAAAAAAGTAGCGGGCCTTTATTTATATGCAAAAAAGAACTCTTATTTATAACATATTTACATATTCACAAATATATAGCTATAGAAATATATTTACACATATTCATAATTGTCCTTAATCATCCTAGATTTTCATCCCTATTAGACTCCGACTCCTTCTTCCATAAACACTATCTCATTTTACTTAATATTGTTGCTAAAATCCATTTACCATTAAACATAATTTTGTTTATTCTTTCATTCCATATAAACCATATGACATAAATAACTTTTTTATTGGTTCTTTTAACATATTATTTTCTTCTATTCTTATAATAGCCATATTTAATCATATCCATGCATGTTTTGTCCACTTTTATATCTTCACAAAATATTCTTTATATGATATCCCCATAACTTTTTTTACTCTTTTACATTTCAAAAACACATGCTCAGTAGTTTCTTCTTCTTGACAATGCAAACATATTCTACCACTTTTCCTTTTACATGGCATATTTCCTTTTACTGGTAATTTATCTATAACCACTCTCTACAAAAATCTTGACATTCTACTTTTTTATTATTCCATTTCCTTCTTATTTTTATACCTTCAATTTTTTCATTTGTTAGATTTTCTCATGATTTTACATTGCAATGTTTTATCATTACATTCTTATACCATACTTTTTTTCTTTTTTCTATATCATTAATTTTTATTTTCTACAAAAGTATTTTTTCAACATTTTATTTCATTTATATACTCATTTTCTCTTTTACTCTTTTTACCATACCCTAAAATTTATCATACTTATATTTATACAATTTTACTACTAATCTCTCATCTTTTTCATTTATCCACATTAAGTACTTTGTAAAAATTTAATGAAGCAGCATATACCACTGGGTTATTAACACTGAATCTCCTTCCTCTTTATTTATATACAAAACTACTCTTTTACTGAGTTTAATCCAGAACCCAATAAAAATGAAAAAAATTATCTGCAATAATTAATTTTCAGAAACTATTGGCAACATAAATACACTTGTTTAATATGCTTTTTTCCATCAGTACTGAATCTATCAAATATACATTTTTTTCTGAATGATAATTTTTATGTTCTCCAGAAAAAAGAGGTTTGTTTTATTTCTTCTATTGTTTTTCCCATTTACCATTGAATTCTATTTACATCTTTATTCCTAAATTTTATACCCAACACAGAAATGTAATTTGTTGTAAAATAAATAACCCCTATGTTTAACACAGACATTTTATTTATTGTAAAATATATACCGTCTATCTTACTACATCACCTAAACCTTCACTTTTCTCTTTATTTGTAGCCATTCCTATCATCTCTAGACATGCATTTGTGCAAATTATTACTTCTTTTATCCAAATGTTGTTTTTTTGGAATTATTAACAGGACTGGATTTCTTAACTCTTCAGGTGTTATATAACCTACCGCCTTCATTTTGTAATTTATTTTACATACTATCACACTCATAACTAATACAAAGAGTATACAACTCATTGGGCATCCCTGTCTTACACCACTCTTCATATGCATGTCTTGGCTTAATCAGCCATTTACTAGTATTTTTACTTTATTATGACTATACACTGACATACATGATTTCCTAACTTTCTCACTTATATTATATTTTTTCATTATTACTCATAACATTTCATGCCCATTGTATCAAATGAGTTATAAAGGTGTACCATGATTTTTTGCTTCTTCTTTTCTATTCATAATATCCTCCACAATTTTTCTATCATTGATATTTCTTGACAATACTTCCCCTTTATACTATATATACTACCTTCCATAATATTTTCCATTTTAGTTTAAAATCTCTTTTGTAGATTTTTCATAAAGATCTTATAATCATTATTATTCAAAACTACTGGAATCCACTTTTTTAATTGTCTTCTATCTTCCTTCTTCCATATGAATTTAAGTATTCCACTACATAATTCTTTATATGTAAAACCTTAATTTAACCATTCATTCAAAATATTTAAAAATATGTTTTTGCCATCACTTACATTTTTATACATTTCATATCCTATTCCATCTGGTCCTACAGTCAAATCTATATTTACTTGTCCTAATACTTTATCTGTCTCATATTAAGAGATCTCACTTTCCAACTCCTTATTCTCTTTTTCTGTTAAATTTTTTATTTCCCATATTTTTTCACTACCTTCTTTTTTCTTTAAACATTTCTTTTCTTGTACATATTGTTACTACACTATTCATAATCTTTTCCTGAGTTCTTTCTATTTTTCCTTTTACATTTTTATTTCTCTCATTACACTACCAGCTTCCTTTACTAACCTGCCTAAATAACTCACTACTTCTTCTCTTTTTCTATTTAAAAATACATTTGCTTAAATAACAAGTGTTGTATTTCTTTTGATTTCTTTCATATAATTTGGTTTCTTTGTCAAAATACTTTCTATCATTATGTTCTAAATCATCCAATGCATTGCTATATGTTTTTCTATATTTTTCTTTCTCAACTTTTCTCACATCATATTGCTACTGTAAAAAAAAACATTTCTACTATTCAGACCAATTGTTATAAAGTGTTCTCATAGAAATATGATCTTTCTATAACTGTATTGCTGATTTCTTTTCTTCATTCCATGCTTTCTCATTTATCCTTTTTATTCCTTTGCCTATTTTTTATATATATTCCTTGTTTTCCTTAATCCACATTGCAAGATGATCAGAAACCCTCTTTCAACTACCTTCCCTTCTCCTATAACTAAACCTTCTGATACTGTAAAATAATCTGTTTCAGTTCTATACATACCCTTTTGGTAAATCCATGAATTTTTGTTCTAAAATTTTAACCTACCACATCTTATAACTTTTAACATGTTTCTTATATTGCTTCCTTTCTTTTACTGTTTGTTTTTTAAATCACAATTAAAGTCTCCTGTAATTATAAAATTTATATTTATAACTACATAGTCTAAAATCTGATGAAATAAGATTTCCCTTTCTTCACAATTATTATAAACATATACTGTTATAATTGTATATACTTGTTCTTATCTTTGTTAATCTACAATGACTAATCTTCCTATTGTTGCTAAAGTTATGTCTAATATCTTTACCGTATTTCTACTGAATGTAGCAATTCCAGAACATCTCTCATTTCCCAATTTCCAGATTATCTTTCCTTCCCATAGTTTCTGTTTATATTCTTTCATTTGTTAAAAATCGTGTGTCTTCTAAAATAATTATATCTATATCATATGTACTACACCACTCCAACATCCCTATTTTTCTTGCTATATTCTTAATACTATACACATTTACAGAAAGCAATCTAAACTTTTTATTTTCTTAGATTCATGGTTTCATAAGTTGTTTGCCTTAGTGGGTCATTCTAAGCCTAGTTAATTTCCCTCCCAAAGGTGAGAATTAAACACTTTACTTTGTGTCTGTGACTCAAAGGGTCTATATTATATAAGCAAACGCACTGAATTGTGAATGCTATATAATTGATGCAAAATCCCTGAAAACCCAAAATGTTGAACACATGGATCAGCTATTTTTTTCCCAGGGAAAAAAATCACTGATCCGTAAAAAAAAAAAAAAAAAAAAAAAAAAAATCAAAACACAAAATAAAGTGGGGGCTTCACCCCCCACACACCCCTGCTTAAAATGAACCTATGAACCTATAAAAATACCAACTCCAAGATCGCACCACAGTGGAGGAAATGGCAATGTCCCAAAAACAGCCCAGTGATTTTTTCCCTAGGAAAAAAATCTCTGTTCCTTGCTTTTGGTATTTTGCCATTTCGCGTAATGATGTTCGACTAAATAGCATTCGCTAAAATAATAGGGACCCGACTCAAACACCTTAACCATTATACAAAGTCAAAAATATTAATTGTATATATCCTTTTTCATCTATTTCCTTTCTTTTTACTTTTGTTCTTGCCCCTTTAAATTTTCTTTTTCTGTCTTTTACCACTTTACCAGTAGAATTCATTTTTTTTACTATCGCCCAATTTATGTCTTGTTCATCAGTTATTTCAGAGCCTTTTTCTTTGTCCTCTTTATTATTTTTTCTCATCTAATTTTTACTCTATTTCTGCTACTTCCATAATTTCTTCTCTCTGTTCACTATATTCCCCCTTCATTTTCTTTTTCCTTACTCTTATTTTCATTTTCTCAATCTATTCATAAATGTCGAATTTTGTTACATTTAAAACATTTTAATACACATTTTTGCATCATGTCCCAATTCCTCACAAATATAACAGTTTCATTTATTATACTTACTTATCAAATGTTCTTTAAAAAAAATGTTTTGGGTTGTCCCCAAGAGTTTACAACACCCTTATTCCCCTCCACATGTATCATGCTTGGTATATGTATAATGTTTTCTGTTTCTATTTTTTGACACAGTATTACAATCCTATCCACCAGTCTATAAACCTCTTTTATCACAATTTTTTGCAATGTCCAGTACTTATTTACATAAAGTTTCCAAATGTCCTTTCAAAGTCTCTTTTTCCACCTCTGTTCAAAATTTTACATGAATTTTCTTTTTTTGTTTCAAAGTTAAAGGCTTTTATCCCATAAAGATTCCATGGGTTACAGTCTTTCTTTTTTTTATATTCTTCAAAAAAAATGTTCCATTGAAAAAACAATCTCAAATATAATGTCACAAAATGTCTCTGTTAATAAGAATAAATGCTCTTACCTCATATCCGTTTACAACCAGAGTCTTTGGGTTGTCATAATGGTTAAGGTGTTTACCTTGCAGACACAAGGTACAGGGTTTGATTCTCACCTTTGTAAGGGAAATTGACTAGGTCTAAATGGCCCACAAGGGCAGGTAGCCTAGTACTTATTTATGACCCTACAAACCAAAGGAGCTATTAAATTATCCCACACTTCATAACTGTGCATTTCTTTGTCTTCTTTTCTTTGAACTCTTACTATGTGCTTCCATTTTTCATTTTCTTCTGCCTTCTTTTACTTTCTCTGGATACATTTTCTTTTAGATCTCACCACTACTTTTTTTAGGATTATCTCTGCATCCACCTTTTGTATTTACTCCATAACGTTTCCTCAGGAAACATCTCCTTCATTTTCTAGCTCACTCTACATCACCATTTCTTTAAGTAAATCAGCTGGTATCCCTCCCAACTGGAGGGTTGTAATTATACATTCATCATTTGCCAACTCATCTCCATTAAATGGATTTCTTTGAAACATCTCCTCAGAATCCTACACACATTCTCTTGTCTCAATACTGGCTTTCTCCTCCATTTCTCTCACAATCCCATTATCTCCTTCTCTCTCCATTTGTCTCCCTGTTTCTCTGGGCCATCTCTGCACCTGGAATGGAAGCAGGAAGTGCTTATGTAAAGTGGGTCCTACTTGCAACAACGATGAGTATGGGAAGTTCCCCAATGCCCTGCCCAAATTTCCCCTAGTAGTAGAAACACCCCTTGGGTCACCGCTGGAAAGAGGCTACTAGCATAGTTGGACTAACCTGGTCAGCAAAGAATAAATAAATAAAAATAAATAATAACAGGCAACATGACTTAGATTATTACATAACTAATAAACTACAAGAAGAGATAAAATATTGTCACAGGCTTTTTGCTACTTAACAAGCTGATCAAGATAAACTTTTATATTGATCAGCTGATTTACTGTACAGTGAAACTTTATTCATCCAGTTGATCAACTTGCTCTTTGTTTTGCAGCATAAAGCCCCTGAAAATAATGTTGGTTTTGTAAATAGAAAGGGAGGAATGTTCCCATCAAAAAGCTTCATTTCCTTAGAAAGAACACTTTATTTGCAGAATTTCAGAAAAAAAAATAAACAGCCTAAAAAGCAGGTGAGTTTGAGTTTGCACAATGAAATGTTCACTTTCATGTCTATTTATAAAGTTACAACACTACAAGAGTGATCTCTAAGTGTGAAACAATGGTGCTTTTGTGATAAGGAGGAACCTGTGGTGTGTTTTAATGCTCTTCACCTTCCTTTGTTTGTTAGGGAACCCCAAAGGGAATTTTGATAATAAGCCAAATCAGTCACATTAATGCCTTTGAAAGGCAGCCAGGATTTGGGGTTGAGATCATAGCCCATATGGTATAGGCAAACTAAGATACTGGCTTGCTTAGCCATTTTCAAACTAGAAGCACAACATTTAAAACATGGTTCTGAAACCGATTTCATCTAAAGATAGGAAACGGACTTTTAAGAAACCATTTCATGAATAAAAAAGCTGAACCAAGTAAGTTCTAATCCAACATATTATCATGCTCAGTAGGAAAGAACTGAGGAAACTTGAGGATGACATTTCTGAGGACATTCCCTTACTGATGGTGTTAAAATAGTGCAAGGAAAGCTGCCTTATAAAGAACTGCTGAAATTATTTTATGAAGAGGGCTCTATTGCTGGTAGGATGTTCAAATGATTTAAGTGCAAACTGGCTAAGAATGCTCAAAGAAGTCTGAAAAACCGTTGATTGGGAAAGCATGATACTAATAGAAAATTCTGAGATTCACTATTTAACGCTAACAATTTTCACATTCTATTCAACAGATAAACTGTGGCTTGGACCCTTACTGAAGTCATTACTTGAGACATTATCAATTTTGTGGTACAGAGAAGACTTTTTTTTTGTTCAATATTCATACAAAAAAGCCATCAAGTACTCATGTGAAATGTATTCTGCTATACCTTTCTGGACGTACTCCAGAGATAGAATGAGTACAGGATTACAACATGCATAAAGATTATGATACCACCACATTACAGCTACTACTTGCAATTCATATGGCTGGCATTATGTTTCCTGTTCTATATTCCAGACCATGTGGCTCATTCCTAAGTATCCCTTGTCACCTAGAGAACATTTAGTGCCTGTGAAGTTAGGTTTATAACTAAAGCCTTGTTCCATCTTGTAACCCTTTCCTACCCTTCACCAGTTTGCTGGGCCCTTGTCTCCTCTTTGCCTATCGCATTCTTTTGAACACTTATGGGATTCACTCTTTTCCTGTTTGCCTCCATGTTTCCAACAGTGTAGCTTTTGACTTACCTAGTTATGTTTATTAAGGGTGACTTCTCCATTTGAATCCATTTTTTATAGTTTCTCCCTACGCTAAAACAAGTGCATTTTTTCACTCCGGTTTTACGTTTCTTTGAAAAATTGTTTCCACTCCTCATATGTAATACTTTAAATCTTCCTGGTCCATTGGCATCCCCAAGGCATATTTATAATCCCCAACTCCCTCCTTTCATATTTACAGCAACTAGTGTCCTCTTTACTCCTTTCAGTTATTGGCCTATGTATTAAATTAACAAAGCAAAAGCAAAATCTTTTGGCTCTACATTAGGCCCCAATATCAGACGTCTATTTGCTGGTGCCAGTGAACAAGGAGCACATTATGTACATGAACCAAAAAGTTGAAAATAAGCTCTGAAATACAGTACATAGCGTCTAGAACATCATAGCTTCTGGGGATCTCTCTTTTTTTTTTATCCCAGATTTACTGCAGTATAGTCTTACCCACAGGTCTATATTGCAATGTCGAACTCACAGGAGTCCAAAAGTTGTAATATTGAGCACATATGTTCAAAATGGGAAAATAGCAAAGGTACAGAGCACTGATTTTTTTTCACAGGGAAAAAAAAAATCGGTGGGCCGTTCTCACGGCTTTGCTATTTCCTCCACTGTGGTGCGATCTCGGAGTTGGTATATTTAAGTAGGGGGGGGGTGCTGGGGATGTGGGGGGGCAAAGCCCCGCACATTAGTTTTAGTTTAAAGTGTACGTGTTTTTTTTTTTTTTTTTGCACTGGAACAGCGATTTGTTTTCCCTGGGAAAAAAATCACTGTTCTGTGTTTTCGTACTTTTTGGGTTTAGAACTTCCTGGTTCGATAGTTTGATATTACATCGTTCAAACTCCTGTGAGTTTGACAATGTAATATAGACCCCTTACCCACACCCTCCATAGCAACATATGTCTGGCCACACCTACTGCAATGTCATATGTTTTAACCAAACATTCTGTGTCCCACTTTGGACATCTGCAATTTTGGACATTTTGATCTCCTAGGCTTTACATGCCATGATTTTTTGGACCCTCTGTATGAGTAGGAATGGATAAAATTAGTGAATGTCCAGCTCTGTGTGAATGAAGGCAATCCTTTGAGATGGAATTATGGCAAACTTTTCTCAGTTTTTGGTCATCAACAGGGAATGCTTCCAAAGAAGCATCAGCCCCAGAGATGAGGTCAGGAAACCCATTGATAGTTATAATAGGAGTGACTCATCTGGTTAGAGAAACACATGAAGTTCCTGAAATGATTTGGAATAGAAGATAAACTTAAATGCCGACCCATCAAGCAGGGTCCATGATACTGCATCTTCATAATCTTAGCTAAATGTAAAAATGAGAACTATAAGCACTGGATCCCATTGGTATTTTCTTAACTGGTATCTATCTTCTATGATGGGTAAGGATTTCATCTTTTTTTAAGTAAATCTTTATTATTTGGGTGAGTGTGCTAGTCATAAATACCCTTTTCAGGCATAGCTTTGGTTTCCACTGCAGAATAATGCACAATTAAGATGTGGGTTCACTACAGAATATGAACAGCTGCCTTGAAAACCATGTGCATGACCCCAGAAATCTGAAATGCAAGAGAAACATGATTTTACAAAACAGAACAAGGCAGTAACATGGATACTGTGTTTATATCCAAAGTCATGTGACTTTATAATGACAATAATTAAGTTGTGGGGTATGGGAGGCACAGCCCCCCAACATTGCATTATGGGGTGCGTGATGTCTTATACCTCAGCAAAAGTGTATGATCCTTTTTGTATTTCAATAATCACCTAAATATTGAGTATCTGCTGATTATTTGAAATGCTGATATTAACATATTTGGCATTTCAATTTTGGGAAACTGGAACACATGAACAGAAGACACACCTGAGCAACAAAAAAATCAAGATTTCATTGAATCAGTTGACATGCTGTATGAATCAAGGGATTGAGCCCATGGTAAGAGACAAAATGCTGCAATACGATGATATAACCTGTGAGGTGACAACATCAGACCGAGAATCCTGATTGATCATCCCAATATCAAGCAACAGGCTGTACTATCAATAGAGCTCTCTGTTTGTACTCATTATCTTTATCTGTTTCATCTCAGCCAGTAGTTCAGATAGTATTATTTGACAGTAGCACCCTGTAGAAGGCAAGAAAGGTTCTGCAGTCTGGAAAAGGTCAGCAATTAATGAACCCAGAGTAAAGAGTAAGTGAGGGTTACCTGTACTTCTTCTGATGTAACCTGTGCTGAGGCAGTTCTAATGTGGGGTCTATATTATAAACACAAAAGTGCTAAACAGTGAATACATCTACATCGACGCATAAAGATCGATGTACAAAAAGAGCGAAGTATATAATCAGCGAAAATGAAAACGCTGAACGTATTTCGTCAACCAACAGTGTCATGCAGGTAAGCTCAAATTAAATAAAATTAAATTAACATACTTTTGCAGGGGGGGCAAGCTCCCCTGCACCCCCCACACCTCCTACTTAAATATACCAACTCCTTTTCCACACTACAGTGGGGAAAAGGATTTATTTCCTTAGCCCCACGATTGCCCTGCTGGCCAAGCAAATACATTTGGACTTTTCATTTTTGCTGATTACATATTTCACTGTTTTTGTACATCAAGCTTTATGTGTCGATGTAGATGTATTCGCTATTTTGAGCTTTCCTGTTTATAATATTGACCCCAATGTGAACTCTCAAAATGTGTCCAGTGTAAAAGCAGGAAGAGATAAATTCTGGTATTAGTATACACCATAAATGAGGCATCCAAATCACAAAACCAAAGGCAAATGATAAAGTTGCAAAGCTAAGATCCACTGTCTTCCCCAAAATTTCAGATTGCATAATGAAATTAACTACTGGGATCACTTTACATGTCTTTATGATTTGACTGAGATTACACACTTCATCTGTCCAGTTTAGCAATTTAACAATGTGAATGCAGTAATTAAAAAAATGAATGACAGATTAATGGCACAAGGACTACAAATGTACTAGCCATATAAAGGCCCTAGAAAGTAAATGCACATGAAATATAAGAATATGCATGTCACTTTATCTATAGGTGAAGCCTCCAGCTGTGAGTGACTGCAGTCAGCTTTACTTCTCAAAAACTTGCAAAGATGTGAGTACCATGCTATAGTGGGATAAAGTCATATGACTCGGATGATGCTGGACTAAGCAGCAGCTCATGCATTGGAGAGATGGCGAACGAAAGTAGGAATAAGTGGTTCCTGCTAACTTGCCCATCTCAGGAGGAAGGGAGGTGTATCAATCCACAACAGTGCTGACTCCAAGTGGAGGCAGAAGTCAGGTGCAGCAGCAGGATAGGTCATACAGGATACAGGTACATCAAGCAATGCATGATACTGAAGCAGGAGTGCATCCCAAACCTGACAACAACATGCTTGCCAGATCCAAGACAGGCAAAGATATGGATATAACAGAAAATCCTTCTCCTTTACCTGTCTGTTAATGTAGAATCCAGGGTTAACAAAATGTTTTCTGGTTTGAAGACAGAGTTCCCCCTTAAATACAGGTGACCATAATCTGTGAAGGTGAAGAAAAAACATCAAAATAATGGGACAAAGTTAGTTCTGGTTTTTGAGCTAGAAGAGGAAGCTGCAGCAAATGTGGGATCAAACTCTTTCATGACTGTTTGAATGAAGGGTGGTCTGGTTGGCTCTCACCTTGTGCAGAAATAAGCCGATTCAAAATGCACTGGAGAGGTTAGAGGAAGATGAGGCTTATGTACTAATAACTAAGATAGGAAGTGATGAGATAAAAATGGTGATACACAATCAATCAATAGTTAATGTCTCCAAGAACAGATGGTATTGCCGTGAAAGCTGAGAGCAGAAAGGGATAAAGATGGAAGATTTTATTTAACAATATTTTAAAAAGGGGGACAGTACCTGCACCGTGGAAAAAAAACTGTGGTGGCAGCACTGCTCACAGTGGGCAAAGACCTTTTAAATCCAACTTCATATAGACTAGTTTCAATTTTGAACCATGATTACAAAGCATGTAATGTCTATACTAAGAGAATGGCTAAAGTATTGCCACAATTGATAGATATGGATCAATGTGTTTTTTTTTGGGGCAAACATTTGACAACATTAACAGAATGATAACGATTCAAAGGGTAAGTGAAAGAAAACTCTTATTGTTAATGGGTCTTGATGTAGAGAAGTCATTCAATAGAGTTAGATAGGATTTTATGAGTAAGCAATGGCAACATTTATGTTTTCTCACTGAGTGATGGGTTAATCAGAAAGATTAATAAATTGTCAGAAACAAGAATCAAAGTGGGAGGGCTCCTTCTTTACAAGTTGTGTTTACACATAGGAACCAGGCAAAAGTGTCCCCTTTCCCGTTTTTATCAGTCTTATGCTTAGAACCACTGGCAAAGAAAATAAGGTTCTCACAAATTCAAGGATGTATATAGTATGGCACTCAACAAAAATAGCTCTATTTGCAGATTATATCATTTTGCATTTGGTAAATCCTGAAAAGAATATTTCATTGTTGCTGAACATTTTTGAGACTATTTCACATTTGCTCAGGATATAAAATAAATGAAGATAAAACAAATGCTGTAGCTGTAAACTATGTTCTCACTCATTAATTGGTTCAGCAACGTTCACATTTATGGGGACATCATAAGATAAAATATTTAGGTGTTTGAACTAAAAAGGATTCTATTATGGCAGCTAATGATATGTGGAAAGAGCAAAACAAAATTGCGTGTCCATTCTGTCAAAAAAAAAAAAAAAAAAAAAAAAAGGAAAACAAATTACACCACACAACCCAATGAAAATTTACAATAATTTATTCCGCAAGTAAAATAAAAACAGCAGGGCAAGCGGGTTCAGCCCATACATTCAAAAGGACTTCATCAGAACCAAAACTGATAAAAGTTTTTTTGAATGCATAGGCTGAAAGCACTTGACCTATTTTTATTTTACTCAAGGAATAAATTATTGTGAATTTTCAGCAAGTTGTCTGGCATCATTTATATGTTAGAGGACACTAAACAAAAGATAATACAAAAACTGGAAAGTTGGAAGTTCTTAACTATGGATGTGAATAGCAAGTGCAAGGAGAGAATTGTTTCTTGTCCTTTTAATACTATATATAGTTCAGGCATATTTTTATCCACTAGAGGAGAAGCCATGGACCATAAGCTGTAAAGAACTGAAGGAATTTATTTAGGAGGGAGAGCGGGCAAGAATTAAGTGGTATACATTGCTTCTTCCCACAAAACAAGGTAGTTTAAGGTTAATAGATTTGAGTGAACAAGGTAGTTTAAGGTTAATAGAAAGGGTTTTATACAAAACACAAACAGAAGAGTGCAAATCAAAGTGAAAAGAAGGGTGCTTACGTATTATCGCAACCACATTCAAGCGAAATGGCTCATTTCCAGGCCCGTGTCCTGCCGAAAAATGTTACATATAACTCACTAATTATTTTTAAAAGAAATTCACATATAAATGTGGCAATCAATTTTGGTCAGTCCATTAAAATAACAGGGGCCGATAAACTTAAGTCACTGAAGAATAAATGGCACTTACATATTGCTTCGCCTGTTCGGAATGTGGTTGCGATAATACATAAGTACCAAAAGAAGTGATGTTGAAACTGTTGGGGGGTCCACAAAATAAAGAGAGAGTAGAATTTTGGATCCACACATTTAAGGAGGCTAGTGGCAAACACACAGGATATTATACTTAGAAAGAAGAAAAATATTTTGAGAACTTAGCGAACACAGAAATGAAGAAAGGCGATTTTTACCAACAGGGATTGCTGCAAGTAGGAGCACAAAAATAGGTAAGAGGAAGCTGGAATTTACTGGACTAAAAAAAAAAAAAAAAAAGAACCAAGGTATAAGGACCAAATAACTACAGATGAAAAGTCATACAGTGTGATGATGAGGCCAAGGAGAAGTTTGGACTGAAGATTGGATACTGTCTTCCTTACCAGGTCTTAATAACAGAGTATAGGCATAGAGAAAGAAATAGTGGAGTGTTAGATGAAAGGCCAGCTCTGGATGTGTTTATGGTTTAGTCTAGAACAGAAGCTGTGTAAAGAAATCGATAATTGGTAGGGCATATAAAATAATGCACAATAACTATAAGACTCGATCAGAAAATGTTAGAAAAGATTGGGAAATGAGAATGGAAAGGCAATATACGAAGAAACAATGGGATGATATTTGTATGGCTTCCAAGTATGCAACAAAATCTAGAAGGTTTAGGATTTTTGCATAGGAGTGTTTGCACAGGTATTTTCATATCCATGAGAATGTTTCCACAAATAGCAATTGCTGGAAGTGGAATGGAAAAGAGAGTGGTATCTGGGAATATGTTTTTTGGAATGCAATGAGGTGAGAGATTTTAGAAATTCCATGCATGCCACTTTGTCAGAAATGCTGGAGGAGGAAATTATTTTAATTAAGGAAATTATTCTTTTGAGCAGGGATATAGAAACTGAACTAGACACAGTAAGGCCATACTAAGTTTAATGCTGTTAGCTGCTATAAAAGCAATTGCTACAAAATGGAAATCAAAACCAAAACCAACTATAACAGAATTATTGAATGTTGTAAAGGAGACTAAACAATTGAAAGTGAGAAGGAGCAAACTACACAGAAGTAAATGGAATCTATGGGAACAGCACATACAGAATTATGTTTAGAAGGAGCACTGATATTTAAGGGAAGGCATGTACTGAACTATGTAATGTTAAGTAGAATAATAATTAAGACAGGAATCACATTTGTATAATGCATGAAAAAAAAATTCTAATGGATTGTTTTTGGTTTTAAAAAAATTGAATGGTACTAATATCGTTTTGTAATATGTGATTTTAATAAAGATATTTAAAAAAAGATGCTCTAGAGAGATGCTGATGATTGACAGGCACATGGCAGAGAAATGTGTACACATAAAAATATCTCTATATGATCACTTAAAAAACATTCCTCAACAGCATTAAACTCTACATTTGAGGTTTGGGCAGAAACTCACCTCATTCTTAGGACCCAAACATTATCTGTTCTTATAAAGCATTAGATATATACCTTGCATCTCTCTCATAAGATACAATATAGTATTCTATTACAAAGCCCTACCTGATCACTGAGGAATACTACTCTGTTGTTTTACATAATCCTTCTGACATATGGGACAGGAACTGTGTAGGCGCTTTACCTAATCCTTCTGATACATGGGACACATACCTCTTCATCTGAGCTGTCAGGGGGCTTTACATAATTCTAATGATACATGGGACGTGCATCTCTTAAACTGACTTGTCAGTGGGCTTTCCATCACCTACATTGCTATATCAATGTCTTAGCATAGCTAAATCTTACACAGCAGAGGTCTGAACAGCCTAGGGAGTCACTTGTACTGAACTGCATTGACTAATCTCAGCTAAAGTAACCCTCTGTCCCCAGAAGGAGAAACCACCATAGAAAAAGGCCCAGTAATGCCACAGTTTTAAAACACATGGAGTTGAGCTACATCACTTATTTGGAGATGTGACCTACTCACTGTGAACTCCATTGTCATCTCTTTTATTGAAAATCAGGTCCATATGTAATAGTGCAACTTTAATAGCTGATATTTTGCATTATATGGAGCTGAGACTTATAACCAAGACCTGGATAGATGTTTTTGGGCATCGGTTAGTGTCTGACCTACCTACTGCATTGTTAATTATCCAGAGCCATATATGTGGCAGTACTGGTGGACAGATGGTTAATTGTTACTCATACAGGTATGACAGTCCCTACTGCGGGCCAGTAAACAAGGAGCCTCAATCCTCACCACTGACATTGGTGAGGGACAGTCACTAGGAACAAAAATGGATACACACAGTATTTTCAGATGCAGCTCTCTGCACCAAGCACAATTTCTCTCAAGACCACACAAGGAGCACACTCCAGACCTGTGGCTGGACTCCCTTTCTCTCTCCAGGGACCAACCAAGACTACACACTGACTACTTTGGAGCTCTGTGTTCCTGTTCCATGTAGCTGACACACACTTGGATATTTGATATTCACACACACACACACACACACACACACACACACACACACACACACATACACACACACACACACACACACACACACACACACACACACACACACACACACACACACACACACACACACACACACACACACACACACACACACACACACACACACACACACACACACACACACACACACACCTGGCAAAGACTGGCACAGATTTACCAGCTGTGCCCCTCTACCCAGACTATAGGATAATTATGCTGCCAACAGTCAGCTTCTTTAAGGTTCTTACAAGGGCACTCAATTATACTGAGTAAAATTAATATTAATACAAATGGTAGGGTTTGACCAATGCAGCAAGGAATGGCCACAGTGCCACTAAAATAAGCATAAGGACTCTTAAAATGTTAAAAGTATTGTCTAAAAGACCAGCCACAATGAAAGGTATAGAAATATTTAATAATAAATAATAAAATAGAAAACATGAGAATACTGACTGTCTAGTTACAATAAACACCAGAGTTTCAATCACAGGAGATATAAATAACACAGTTGGATATATTCACACAGATGCAGAAAAACAATACTTAACTAATCTCACTACATTTTCCTGACTGGCTAAAGAATTACTGCTCCCTAGTAAAGTTGCGTGCTACAGCAAGGTAAGATGAGTGTTGAGTTGCTTACTACAGCAAGGCAAGAAGAGGTGTGAGGTTGTGTGAGATATGTGTGAGAGATCTTTCCTGTCAGGTTCCAAAAAACAAAGTGCTGCTGCAAGAGTTCTGTCATATCTCCCACTACTATCTAAAAAATCATTTCAGTGCTGCTTATAGAATGACATCATATCTGGTCTGACTGACTCTAGTACAATACACACCCAAAGCTTTCCTAAGATCTGTTGCAGCATCTGAAAGCTATAAAACAATTTCAAAAATTTTACACTGTTCCAGGGTAGCAATTAGTTCACCCCTAAGGACAAAACAGTAAGATTCCTAGTCCTGGTTTTCTTAGACATTTTTGTCTCTGGCTGCAATCAGACCTGTAAGATAAAATATTTATGGCCTAAACCAACCCATTTAATTTTCAACCTAATTTTTTTCAAAATTGCTGGACTGAGATTAACCTCTTCCCTTCCAGAATTCTCTGTTAAAACATATATATTTAATCAGTTATAATAATACTGTCTGACATACATGTATATCTCTTTTCTGTCCAGCAGGACCCACTGCTGATGCACTTTTAACAAAAGCAACTTTACAAATATATTTTTAACAGAAGCACCTGTAGAAGTCAGTTTAATAGTCAAATTACATAAAATTATTTACAAAACTCCAGCTAGCTATGCTGGCATATGTTTCACATGCACTGCCCTACGTTACCTGGCACAGATGACACTGCCTCATCACACAAGTATGAGCTGCTTCAGGTCTAAAGTAGATTTACCAACTTTGTTGAATATGTAATTTGTGCAGAAACACATAGCAGATTTCCTTTGGTGTACAAACCACTGTTTTTTAGTGTGTGTGTGTGTGTGTGTGGGGGGGATCAATGCTCAGAAATTCACAGATTTCCTCAACAATGTAGTGTTTGAACACCATAAGTGAATACCTTTAGATCATTTCAGTGCCTTAATCAATGATGAATCATGTGATCTCACCCAAGAATTTCTCCAGTTTATTGGAAGGTGTGGTGTCTCCTGTGACCAGCACTCCTGGGCATTCCCTGGACATGATATAACATCTAAGAATGGTTACCTCAGGTCTGGTGGTAGAACTGGTTTCAACGTCTGTTGACTTTGTGATACAGTTTGCTCTCGAGCTTCCTTCTATCCCTGCCATGATACTAAATTGGTCAGGTACAAGGAATTTTATAATGTTACCAGGGATAATTTTATAGCTGTGTTTGCTCAATTCATTTACAAACATAGTTTTGCCAATCCAGACTGCCTATACGACAGAACTCATAGGAACTCTGGATCTTGTTGCCCAGCCTGTGTATGCCCTAAACCTACTGTGACTAGGGATTGAAGATTAGACCATGAGCTCCAAGAATTATGCAGATTAGTCCAGAGAAAAATCACACATGATGCAGGATGTATCTGCATGAAGATAGGCTTAAACCGGATGAACATTATGCTTCACACCAGTCAGAATCTCATGTAAAAAATAACTTTCTTCCTCAGTGAAATCTCTGTTGCATCAAACCTTCCAGCAGCATCCTTTCAAGCTATGGATAACTTGTGATGTCCAGCTTGTCTAATGAGTTATAGGGCTTTCTTCACTGTTAGTTTTAAGGTGTTTGCTTGATTCTTTGCAGATGTGTCTCAGTCACAGACTCCTTCTCCACTGATATGATCACTGAGTCTACTTATGGTTTAGGTATAGACTGCCAAACTTTTTAACTGACTTTAAGTAGGTCAGCTATGAAGCAGTGATATTTGCAAAGTCAGCTGTTTATTAAAATTATTTTAGACTGGACTTGGTCCTTGACTGACTGGTTAAATCTTGTCTAGAATCCCCATATCCACTTATTCTCTAAATTGAGCAGCTTCATCTTTTTTAAAAAAAACATTAATTATTCTTTTTTTTTTTTAAAGAAGCTCATCTTGGATCCTAGTAAGATGGATAAGTCTTGATCTGTTTCTAACGTCCCATTTTGGATAAGGTTCCAGAGAAAGTGGTATACAAAACACCCTCATAATTATTTGTTAGCTTGTGACTCTTGGATCCATTTCAGTCTGTTTTGATCAAGGCACAAAACTGGTTTGCCCTTGTTTGAGTATAAAATGATAGCCTTGTGGCAATGTTTCAAAACCCGTAGTCCTCATTTACCTTTTGACAGCTTTCTATACAGTGAAACATGGGTTCCTTCTGGAGTTCAATACAAAGAAACACCTCTATATTAAGAAAATATTTATTATAGAGTGCTTTCATCTGTAAACAGTGTCAGGACTTCATCAGATAATCACAAAACTCCTATTTTAAACAATTGGAATGAATCAATTGAAAATTTTCACCCAATGTAATTAAAACAAATCAACCTCTGTCATGAATAATTAAAATAAAACAATGTCATGAATTGTTATAAAATAAAGGAAATGTTTTATATATATATATATATATATATATATATATATATATATATATATATATATAATGTGTGTGTGTGTGTGTGTGTGTGTGTATGTGCACACACACACACAAAATCACCTAAAATACATTTTAAATTATTTTATTTTTAAAAAAGTGCTTTATTTTAAGGTTTATTAACATGAAAGTTGTAAATAGTAAATATGTAAGAAGATATACAAACTAAATGATAAATAATAATTAGTGAATAATCAGCAATCCTGAACCATAAAGAATCTTCTCCTGAATAATGTCAATATTTTTCTCAGGCATCTTTGTTTACAAATAATGACAGTTTTTTTAATTATTCATGGCAGATATTGGATTATTTTAATTACATTATGTGAAATGTATCACATGATTCAGTCCAACTTTTAATAATATGGAGTCTGTGATGTATTTTTAATTTGTGATTATTTGATGAAATCCTGACACTGTTTAGGGGTGAAAGAGTTCATTACCAAGTTTTTTCTTGATTTTTGCATTGAGTTGGTTGTTTCTTTTTGGTTCCTTCTGGAGTAGAGAATGTTTGTTGCTTGTCTGAAATTTGGACTGGAGTTGTTTTTCTTGTAGGTCTTTATTTTAGGGTGATCTCTGGAATTAATTCTTGAGAGAGTCGCTTATTTCAAAATCATCCCTCAATGGTATTATGCCCAGTATTTTATTTTTTTAGCTTAATCATTACACCTGAACACATCTCATTTCCTACTGACCAAAAAATGTTTTCCCCCATATAGCTTTAGTTTTTTCTTTTGTCTGTTTTCTAATGCATCTTGTATCTAACAAATATATAACCATGTTTATTTTTACACCATTCTGTTACAGCCAAGTCTCTGCTCACATTTACTGCTAACACTGAAAATTTATTCTTTTTTTTTTTTTTGCATCATTTGTCATCGCAACTTTTAATTTTCTCCTTCTCATTCTTCCCCAATGGATTTTACTTTCTTCTGCTCATTTTCTTGAATATCCCCTTCTTCCCCCTTATCACTGCTTAGTACATCAAACTTATTTTGTATCTATACTTCCATATTTGTTTCAATTTATGTGTAACATTTTTATCAAACACTTATTCATTTTCTTCCTCATTAATCCTCCCCAACATCTGTAGCTGTACTCACTTGCTCCGACTGCTTTTTACCTGAGAAGTATTTTTTTTATTTTAGCCTTGTATGTATTAATGGACAATCCATTCAAAAATTACCTGTTTCTAAACACTGAGTGTATAATTTCTTTTCTATTCCTGCACTAAATGGTATTCTGCATCATAATAAAAACATGCTTTTGGCTGACCCCAGTATTTCTTTTTACATTCCTGTTAATCGCATTTGAAACATGCTTAACTTTCCCTTCTCATTAATTTAGTAACCCAAACCTCTCACCCCTTCCCTATACATTTCTTGCATCATAAACTTTTTTTATTTCATGCATGTTGTTACATTCAGTCAGAAAATAAGTTTTCAGTTCAATCTCTTTGATATCTGTTGTTCTAAATTGAACAGAGGCGTGTTCCTCAGTTGCTCTGCTAAATTTAAAAAAATGTATTCTTTACATGGGACAGTCATTTTTGTCCTTATTTCCACTTCATACATACATTTTTCTAGCAGTGAACAATATTTAAAAGTTACCTCATAAAAATCCTCTGGCCCCAGATGTATCAGTGCTCTGAAATTCTGCAGTTTAACCCCAATGGTACAATTATACTGTCAAATACTTTATATCTGTCTATCTTTTCATTAGTTTTAACCTTAGTTCTTTCCTCTCACCATTGTCTTTCAGTCTGTGGTCCTCCTTCCTGTGTTTTCCTGCCTGCTTCAGTATTTCCATTCTGGATGTCAGTCTTGCTACTGCTTCTGAAAAAGTTAAGCTTCCAGCTGATTTGTTGTTGAAATCCTGTTGCCAGTGTATGCCCTTAAAGCTAGTTTCTCCACCAGCTGAACATATACTATATATTTTTCCCAACCCATTCTACTGCCTTCCTTCTGTTACCTCAGCCAACACTCTGTCCATCATGTCATTATGTCAAACACACATTTTAGCATACGGAGGTGGTGTGCATATGTTTCCATGTTGCATGGACAGTTACGTGTTAGGCATTTTTTTTTTGTGAGGGACAAAATTGAATCCAATCAAAAAAGGGATAGTTTATAATGTAAAGGAGAGGAGAGGATTGAATTTAATAAATTCAGTTATTTTCTTAGCAGAAGTGTCTAGAAAAAGACAATACTGGGAAATTTATTCTTTGAAAAATATAAAGATATATGGTTGGGTGGAAGATAGAAAAAAATAAAAAGTTGGAATAGAAGGAATATGAAAGTATTTAAAATAAAGACATGGAAAATTGATATAATGAAGTAGAAATGGGAAAGAAAGTATGATATAAACCAATGAAAGAAAACTATTATATTGATTCTTGAGAAAGACTGGGGAGTGAATATAATAAAACAATAAGGCAAAGGCAGGAAAAAAAATGTAATTCTTTTTTGAAGCCAGTGATTTTTTTTCTGTAGCATTTATTGTTGGATGGACTTCCAATGAAAAGTATCATGAAATATAAAATGATAGAAGAAAGAATGTTTAATAGCTATAATACTGAAGTGACAATACAACATTGTTTTTGCATTGTAAAAAAATGTTTATTTTAAATTATTCAAATATGTTTTTGACTAGAAAATATTTAAAAACATTGATAAGGACATGGTGTGATATGGGAAATATAAGGTTGGGAGTGAAAAATAAATAAAAAAATTGGCTAAAATCTAATTCAGTACTGTTTGGTGTTTATGGAAAAGAGGATAATAACTGCCATAAAACAAAAGATAAGATGATGAGGAAGTAATATGTGATATTAAAAAATGGTTATTGTTTCAAGTGTGGAGGGATAAAAAGGTTGTTGAATAATTTAGGAGAGTAGGTGCATTAAGTGTCTTATAAAATGTATAAAGTGTGATATAAAGTGTATAAATATACTGAATGTGCAAATAATGAATGAAAGTTGGATAAGTGTTAATAAAACAGGTCTATATTATAAGATCGACATTTGAAAACATTGAACAACATATGGTTGACACCATATGGTTGATGTCTTCAAACATCGACCTTATAAAAAGACAAAAAAAAAAAAAAAGAAAAAAGTATCCTAATGGGTTTAAGCAGGGGGACAAGCCCCCCTGCAACCCACACCCTCGCTACTTAAATATACCAACTCCAAGACTGCACTACATTACAGTAAAAGGAAATCTCCCCTTACAGAGATTTCCGTTTACATGCTCGAGATTCTGTGCATTCGATATTCTTATGTTGACAATGTCAGATTCGACATTGTCAGCTTTCGAGAATATAATATAGACCCAATAAAACAATGCAACCCCTACTGTTTTATGATAAGTACCTTGAGATCTTTCACATCACCTGAGCTACCACCAACTAAGCCAGATGGGACCTCAGTTTAATGTCACATCCAAAGTGTGACACACTCAGGAGTGCAGTGCACCCTTATGCTGCACTAAAGTGTCAGTATGGGAAAATTAATCCAAGTACCTAATCTCGGAATAGAACCTAGAGCCTTCTGTCCTTCCAGAATCAAAGGCAAATGTGTGACCTGTTTAGTCACTTACACTGTTCACATCTGACAGCTTAGCAATGTCATAAAAGTAATGTATGCAAACATAAGCTAAGTGTTATTAGGATGTGAAGAATTAAAAAAATGATGCTAAGAAAATAACCAGATTTATTAAATTCAAGTCTCTCCTTTCCTTTTACATTATAAACTATCCCTCTTTTGATTGGATTGTTTATACATTACAGCAAGCCATCTTTAAACATACCTCCCAAGGCAATGTTATTCATTTACTACTGTATATTAAAACTAAATCCTTTTTACGCTTCTGTTTCTCTTCCCCCAGTCACTTCATGTAAAACCTTAACTCAAGATGTGAGATAATGGCAAGGATCAAAATAACTACTGTTCCTTGAGAAGAGCAATGTGCTTTTTCCACCGATTTTTGCTAAATTCTGGAAATGACTATATTGGTAATACACCCCTTAGAGTAGACCCAGTGCTCAGGGATTTGGGAATGCATGTATAAATGACTTGGCCTTTGAAATTCACATTATGGTAAGGAAATCATTCTGTTATGCAACTTATAAGCAAGTGTGTGGCATCCAGGTCCAAAGATGTCATTGTTCTGTTGTATTTGGCCCTCATTGTATCAATCATTGAGTACAATTCTCCTTTTGGTATATACTTGACTCCGGGGCTGAGCAGTGGAGGAAATTGAAAAAAAAAAATAAAAGGAAATAGCTTAGAAAAGCCAATCAACTATAAATGACTAATAAGCCCTCTACCACTCACACTGGCTAATTCAAACCCCTCAATAATGTAGCTGACAGGTGCAATGTATCATAGTCAGCCAATCACACAGTCTGCATCTGCAGCACACCAGTATAAAGTATGCAAACACCCTTCAATCCGATTTTTCCCACATATTCTGCACCATTGGAGTACACACTTGGGAATTTTAACTGACAAAATGATAGGGGCTGTTGCTGCTTTGCTACATCTGTATGCACTACAGGCTGAGGTCAGTGATGATGATGCTGCTGACAACTGTCCCAGACTGAGGAGAAGAAGAGTATTCAGACCCAGGGTAACCTTTCAGGGGCTACATGAGTTGGACATAGTAGAGTGCTACAGGGTGGACAGGGACATACTACAGCAACTCACTGAGCTCTGCTGCCCTCACCTCAGATGCACAGCCAACAGAGGGGAACCCATTCCAGTGGAAACAAAGGTATGTATAGCCTTAAGAATACTAGTTACAGGTACTTTCCAAAGATCTACTGAAGACATCATGAGGAACTCACAGCCATCCACATACAGGGTACTCCACCAGTTCCTGGATGTCATACTAACACATGTCAGTGAGCACATTTATTTCCCCAACACCCCTGAGGAGAGGACCACCAATATGCGTCTCTTCCACCATGTAGCACACTACCCAGAGGTACTGGGTGCCATAGACTGCACTCATGTGCACATCAAACCACACCCACTGAGGAGGGTAGAGTCTACATCAACTTGCAAGGGGTATCTCTCCATCAACTGCCAGGTCATGTGCAATGCCCAGGGCATTATCATCAATGTGCGTGCTGGCAGCCCTGGCAGTTATCTTGACTCCCACATCTGGCATGCATCACAGCTGTACCAGGCATTTGCCAGGGGGAACATCCCATACGGCCATCTAGTGGGGGATGCTGGCTACACACTGGAACCATGGATGATGACACCCATCAGAAATGAACACACACCCACTGAAGAACATCATAATAAGGCACATGCACAAACTAGGAACATAGTATAGAGTGTGTTTGGGATGCTCAAGTCACGGTTCCGCTGCCTTGACACATCTGGTGGACCTCTGTAGTACTCTCCAGCCACATGTGCACACATGTTCATAGTATCTAACATGCTACACAATATGATCCTGTGGAAACAGCTGCAGCAGGAACATCACAGGGAAGGGCACACAGCCCCCCACCATTGCCAAGGTCCCCACAGGCACAAGAGAACTCAGAGTAGCAACCCCCTGAGCCTCTCCCTGTAGGTAGAAGTAGGCATGACCAGTATTCCCTGGCCTTGGCAAAGAGGCAACACATAGCACATACACTGACACCCTAGGGACCCATAGACTGACACCTCACTCCAACTCGCACACACAGTAAAATGGATGCCACACACACATATCACACTACCTGTACTCTACCATGTATAGGCTCTGTACTGTATGTATCTGACAGAGTCAGCCCTGAAGTACTGTTCTGACAACTGCTGCAGGCACATGGTAATTCACTCTTCTTAACATCAAATGAATGGAGTACTAGACTGTAGTAGCATATCTATGAGATTGCTGCATGTATGCAAGGGAATGGGGTGGACTACTGAGATAGCAGCAGACAACTGACAGCTATGTGGGACAATAGGAAATGTCTGCCAAATAATGACTGCCCCAGAATGTGAAGTGGCTCCCAAGATGCCAAAACTCACTGCAGTATATGTGGGAGACTAAGAAACTGCGGGGTCATAGGTCACAGGCATGGATGTCAATGTTGGAGTTCCATACACACCACTAAGCCTCTCACAGCAAGTCATCTGTACAAAGCCATAAAGAAATGTATAGCAAAGGCCCACAAATAGGGACAGTTAGGAAATATTGTTCTTACAAATGTAGACAGTGATATTAGAACAGGTCTTATAGTTGCATTAAGTCTCTGAAGAGTAAGAAGTCTGAAGCTTAAAGGCCTGTCATTACTTTCTAACCTCGGTCTTTGATGATATGCCAGTATTTTCCAAGACAACCACAATACTATGCTAAATGGACACAAAATATGAAGGAAACATCTGGACAGTTTATGGAAATTTGTACAACTGAAAGGTATGCCCCCCTATCCCCAACACACCTGTGTTCCCATAGAAATGCAGTAACATTTATGTTTGTAGGGTAATAGCAGCAGACCACACATTCTCACGGCTGTCCCAATCAACTTGCTAACTTGCTCCATGTCCACAATATGCAGGGGTCAATGTGCTATGTCTGTGCTTGGTTAATACTGTCAGGAAGTTGACAACACTTACTGTTGGCTGTTGTGGCTTAGTGGTCTAAGTGCAGTACTCTGGTTGACAGGGTCTGTGGTTTGAGACTGGCCAGTAGGAGTTGTACACACTGTCCAGAAGTAATTTGTTACTGCAGGAAAGCTGGACAATGGAGGGACAGGGGGACACACATATGGACAGTACACAGCTCAGAGTGACCTACACAGTGCCTAGTAGAATGGCAAGTTGTGACAAGTCAGTGTAGTGCCAGGTTATAAATGGCTGCCACGTTACTGTGTCAGTACTGATAAGTCAGTGGGCACCATCCTTACCCCTGGAATGACAGTGTGTCACAGAATGTCTACATGTATGCCTCATATATCTGTTCTGCTCCTCATAACATTGCATTTGCCTGCCAAACTATGTGCAAAACAATAAAGGTTGATGTGAAACATCAATGACAGACAGTTGAGAAGCAGATGTCATACCCATAAGAAAATGCAAGCTAATACAAAACTGTTCTACCAACTGTCTATGTTGGAAGAGCAATAGCAACACCCTCTCCCCTTGACTAGGCCTGTGTCTGACTGTTATATGTGGGCCTGTCCAGATGTCAGTCTGTTTGGCAGCTATGGCCAACATGTAGCCTTATAATAACACTGCAACCCAAACCATCTGAGGAACACAGCAGATGTAGGGATGCAATGATGGACAACCTGCTAAAAAGGTAGTCAGAGGTGTGAAGTCCGTAACCCTGTGTGTGATGTTATTACTTCTACCCCACTCACACCATAACTACAAATACATAACAGCAGCAACTGTGGACAAAGCCTGTGACTGGACTATAGAAGGACAAAGAGATGCATATAAGGGGAAGGGGAATCACTGGCCAGACAAACAGAGAATGTGCACACCACAACAATTTGTGCAGTAACATAGGTTCCCTGCAGTGTACTGCGTCAGTAAACAAATGTCTGTCAGTAGTTCATCACATTACTCTACACTGCTCTGCCACTGACATACCAGGAAATCACAGTACTATGTAGAATATACCACACATATTATGGAAAACTCTGCTCAGTCCAATGCACTATGTACCCACACCAGGATATGGCCCAGTTAATAAGGATAGCACACAGCTAAGCGATCCCCAGCCAGGATATCACCGAGGTGCTGGACTGTTTACACAGGTTCAGTAGCCAATCGGCTGTAGCACACAAAATCCTAGACTGGAGTACATCTAGCTCTGGAATGGAGTACAGCTCTTACTATTGAAGATCATCCTAGGCATGCTCCTACACAGAGAATTACAGGCCATGTGTAAACCCACATCTGAGTATACAGCTGTGTTGTCCATATGTGTCTTTGCATACAGACAGCTATGTACACCTTAACTGTCTCTCTCCATCCCCATCAGACAGGATTACCCTCAGCTATCTGGAGGTGGCACATATGCGATATATCTGCATTGGTTGAGTGTGATACACATACATATATATAGGTGACATATACACATATGTCAATTATAGACAGGCAGAGACAGGGGGAGAGAGACAGAGAGAGAGAGAGAGACACACACACAGACACTGTGAAAGGCATAGAGTGATGTCCTGATGCAGACATTTGCACTCCAGTAGTAATCACTGGCACATGCCAGTACGAAGGTGAGCTCCATTGTATAATAGTAGTAAGGTAGGGGTTGTAATCTCACATCACCTGCCGTGTGTGTATGTGTGTGTGTGTGTGTGTGTGTGTGTGTGTGTATATAGATTAAAGCATTTTGAGGCCTTTACCACCCAGTAAACCTCCCATTGCCCTACTTTACAAGACCTGCTGATGTCATTCACCTTAGATGCACCTTTGGACACCCTTCAGCCATATAAGCTCCTTGATGCATGGGGTAAGTACGTAGCACTATAGCACATACAGATAGGTAGGTGTTTTAATTTCAGCACTGTCAACTGTGTGTGTCTGTGTGTGTTTCTAGGTTAAAGCATTTTGAGGCCTTTTCCACCCAGTAAACCTCCCCATTGTCTTACTTCACAAGGACTGCCGAAGTCATTCACTTTAGAAGTACCTTTGGACAGTCTGTAGGTATATAATCTCTGTGGCACACACAATAATGACGTAACACTATAGTACAGAAAACTAGCTAGGTAGGGGTTCTAATCTCAATACTGGCAACTGTGATACTGTATGTGTATGTGAGAAGTATATCATCTGTGTGTGTTGGCTATAACATTTTGAGACCCATTCCACCCTGATTACTTTACAGGGCCTGTTCATGTCATCCATTTTAGATCCACTGTTGGACCCTTTCTAGCTATATAAGCTCAGTGGCACATGCATTAAGTAGGTAGCACTACAATACATACAACTAGGTACGTAGGGGTTTGAATCTCAATACAGCCAATTGTAGTAATGTATGTGTGTGTGTTTGTGTGTGAAGCCTATCCCCTGTGGCTGTCATGGGTGTTTGTTATATCATTTTATTGCCTGTTGAGGCCCTCCCCATGGCATTACTTTAAAGGGGCTGTTGATGTCATCCACCTTAGATGCACCATTTTAAAGTCTACAGGCCATACCACTCGTGTACAGATCTATGCAAAATGTGCAAATGTTTGCAACATATATGTGGTCAGTGTCTCATAACAATGGGGTTTCATGTCACATCAGTGGCAAATCCGTGAGAGATGATGTCACAAATAGTGACAGACATGTCAGTTTCAGACATCCTACCCTTCTTAAATGTCATGCTGGTGCAAAACCTGTTACCCTATCACTTGACTAGGTTTCTAAGAGCAATATGTGAGATGTGTTCCTATTTTGGGGGGGTTACTCCCACCATTCATAAAGGCATTCAAAAGATTAATTGCTGCAAGAGGTTCTGAGTTAGGTGCCTGGCATGTCTGTGGCGCATGCGATATACACGTAGCACTATAGTACATACAAATACATAGGTAGGGGTTCTAATCTGACTATTGCCAACTATGTGAGTGTATGTGTTTCTGTATGCATATCCCTGTGACAGTTTTGCCTGTGTGTATGTGATGGTTATACCATTTTGTGTGCCTGTTCCCCACTTTTAACTCCTCCACTGTCAACCTACTCAGGGCTCCTACAGATATCATCCACCTTAGAAGCACAGTTACACATTTTATAACACAAAGGCACTGTGGCACATGCAATAGTCATGTCAGTCTGTAGTGTACATAACAATATAGAATGGTGTGAAAAGTGTCAACTTTCTGTGCATATGTGTTTCAATGCATGTCCCCATGCAGCACTGTGTATGTGTTTGAGATGGCTGTACCATGTTAAGGGCCTGTTAACTCCCCATTGGCAATGCCAAAAGCCCCTGCAATTGTCACCCACCTGAACAGTAGTGGCAGACACTGCAAAACTATAGTAGCACTGTGGTGCTTGTGCTATGTATATAGTGCTATCATATATAAAACTAGGCAGGTAGAGGTTCTACTGTCAACAAGGGCAGGTCAGGAGTGGGTGTGTTTGTGTGTATGTATATCCCCTTGCAGCAGTCTGTGTTACAGCCACCGGCATACCTCTCAACCCCTCACAGAAAGGCATCTGGTTAAAGCCATGCAGAAAAGTGGGCCAAAGGCCAAACTTTGAGCACAACCTTCACATATTGCTGTGACACACATGAAAAGTAGATACCAGAACAGGTTATGCATTTTCCAATGGGTATGACTTCTGACATGACAATATCCATCATTAATCTCTAATGTTAGCCTTTCATGATTTTCCAGCAATGTGCCAGAAAACTACAATGTTATGACAAACAGAAATAAAATATATGACAAACATCAGGACATTCTGCAGAAATATGTAGAGGTGAGAGGTACAGCCACCATCTGTACCACCCTGCAGGCTGCAGTTCATGTTTGGCAATGTGTGACCTGTGACAACAACTCAAACAATACAGAGGTCCCCAGAGTGTAGGACAATAAACATTTCATGAAGTTGTCTACTAATTGCATAGAGCAGTTATTGCACATCAGAAGCACCTTAATGTCATGACAAATAGCGTAAGCTAAGGTAATGTCACACAAAGAAACTGTCATGTGAGCAAACCAAAGGATGTTATGTGTGTTGAACTTGCCATGTGTATGGTATGTCCTGCAAACTGTCATGTTACTACAAGATGTGTCCCACAGTCCACATTTGATAAGGTGTCAACCACAATCTGTGTCGCCTATGTGTGTGCAATATGTAGACATATGAAAGCCCTATGACTACCTGCTGCCCCTAATGACCCACATGTAACCATTGTTAACTGCCACCACACACACATGTAGGTACTGCCTGAGGCTGTGTCAACTGTAAATAGTGTGCAGTTTGTCACTGTGCCACAAACTGCTGCTAACACACTGCAATGGGCCATACAGTGAATATGGAATGGTGCCAAGGTTATGGCCTTAACTCATTACATCCAAGTGACACCTCAAGGTGCATCTGCAGTTAACTCCTACTCACGCCTCTAGGCATCAAATATTGCTTGTTCATATTTGCATGAATAATTCCAAAACTATGCTATGTACAGTGTTTTAAAAGATTTCATCTGAAAGCTTGCACAATGGCAAACTCAACTGCATTAATATTTGGCCTTTGTCTAGTGCAGTTAAATGGGTATTAACTGTTATTTTTATGATATTAATTTATATAAATATAATTTTTACATTTTTCTAAATATCTCAACAACCAAGTATTACAGACTGAACTCCTTAGCCTCCTATGAAAGCTCTCAGCTAGGTGAATAAAATGCTGCTGAGATATTGTAAGTTGTTTACAAAATATTACAAATGCAACAGTTACTGTGTTTTCTGTGACTTTTAAAATTTGGTTTAAGACCTAGAACCTAAATAATAGTACCAGCTATAAAAAATATTTGTGCTAAAGGGTTTGTCATTTATACTTCTTTCATAATCCCTTTGGTTCCAGAGATATGAACATTTGTTTGAAATGTGAGGACATAATTTAATTCTGTCAAAAGGCTTAGGCTCTTCCCATTGGAAGTTAAAGTACAAACCTCCTGAGCTCCATTGGAGTGAATGAGTTAACCTGAATGTAGACAACAGTGTCAGCATACCATAAGGCAAGGACATGGCCCCACTATTTCCCAAATCAGCAGCAACCCCATAAACACACACACTGCGATGACAGACCTGGGTACTCAGCATGCTATCAATGTTGCATTCAGGCAACAAGTAGTAGCAGTGGTCACAAAAGGCTTGTACGTGGCTCTCCACATAGGCAAAGGGACTGCATCCAGACAAAAGGTGGACATTACCTCTGAACAGTCCTCAGTCAGTACAACAATACATTAGCAGCATGGCCTGTCTGCTGTGCACCTATGCAGACATCTGCAAAAACTATAAAGGCTATGTTAACACCAACAAAGTTCATCTATGGCCCTCAACACCTGTGCCATGCAGACAGACTCTAATCAGTACTACCCCATTGGTTATCACTCAGGTTGTCCACAGGTGTGTGTGGCATACCTAGATGGCAATGTTGTGATCAGCCCTTCAACAGCTGCCGCATATACAAGTGTATAATCCTGTGCCCATTACTGGCATGACAGGCCTGAATCACATATGACACAGCATAAAAAGCTGATGGAGAGACAGGTTTGTCAACCAGAGGCTGCCCTGTCTCATGAATGCACTCCCCAAACATGCCAAACACAGTACTATGCAGACCCTCTTCAACTGCTTCAAGGTTGAGTGGATGGGAAATAAAAACAAACATCTGTCCCAGGGCTCCAACATGTGTCCATCAATGCCATGGCCAACATGTGCTGATTGATGATTGTGTTGGGAGTGAAATAAGGGACTCAGGACCAGTACTCTAGTAACCTCTGTAACTATGAACCTGTGATGCTAAGGAACACCCAGGTGACATGTATCAGGACTAGTTTGCTGTGTCAAGGGGTATGCATGCAAGGTTGTGCTGTCTGCCCCCATTGTCCCTCACATGCTGTTACATACATACCTTGGTAATGAAAATGTGTCTGTGTTGCCACACCACAATCTTCAGCTTCTGTAATGACAGCAGCTAACCACCACTTACACACTCAAACAACTGGAACAGAAACAGAATAAGTTCTCTGAGACAACAGTCAGTCAGCAGTACTAACAGCAATAAAGCATCACGGCACAAAGATACATATACTTTGATGCATATGCATGACAATTGGCAGCAGACAGCACCTTTCAAGGCATAACGCTAGGGTCTATATTACCAATTCGAATGAACTGAAACTCAAATACTGTTTTATCGACACGTGTCGAATGCACAGAAAAGCAAACGGCCACATCTTAGGCCAACTACACACAACACACCAGTACAAACATTAAAAAGTGGGGGGCTTCACTGCCCACAACCCCCAATGTGGGGGGCTGTGCCTCCCACACACCCCTAACTAAATATACTAACTCCGAGATTGCACTACAGTGGGGAAAAGGGCAAATTCACAACAACAGCCAACCAATTTTTTTCCCTAGGAAAAAAATCGGTGCTGTGGCTATTCACTTAATTGTGCGTTCGTTCGACACATATATGTTGATGAAATGATATTCGCATTTCAGTTAATTCAAGTTGGTAATATAGACTAACACTGTACTAGATTCACCCTGTGCATCAGACACATATTAGCATGACCCTGCATTGATGGTATGGATAACAGGGATGTGGCACTGGTATCATCACATGCACAGGGTGTGGTGTAGTATGGGGTTGCCAAAGGCCTATGCTGTGCCATACAGTTGACATCATATGTGTGTGTGTCTGGAGGGGTTCTGGTCAGCTGGGCCATGGAGAGGAGCTGTGTGTGTCTATCAGTGACCTGTATGTGGCAGTGATGTGTGAGTGTGTGCATGCACACAGTAAAGCCATGTGCTAGCCCTAAAGGAGGGTATGTTGGACAACCATGGACCATACATGGCAGAATGTACAGCTCACCATATCCAGCCATGAACACGGGAACTGGTTCTGCCAGGACTGGCACTGGTACCACCATGCCCAAGGCAAGATGCAGTACTACTTCCTGATGGTGACCAGTGTCTTGGCTCTGTGTGCCTCACGGGACCACCCAGGACCACGTGCCCATGGCGTGCCATGTTGTGGTGTAAACAGCACCCTCCCTTCATTAGTGCTGGTGGTACTGCCACTACAGGAGTGTGAGTGTGCATGGCCATGTGGACTCTCAGCTGATGTTGTTGCTGACCTACATCCACATGTCCGACACCCTACTCCAAACACATGTTCAAGCACAGACATTGCACAGTTAAGGACTGACAATGTCTCACCCCATCATCTATCCACTACATCAGCAAAATGATGTAAAGCATCACCAATGCCATGGAGGGTGTCATGCATGCCAGGCAGTGTTGCATCCATGACCCTGAGCATCCATCTAGTGTACCGTTCACAACATGCCTGTGCCTCTATGATGGAACGAAACGTGTGTCGGGTGACATGTGCTGTGACACCTCTGACAGGGGCTGGATGGGCAGCAGGGCTCCTTCTAGCACCCCTGTCAATCTGCCTGTGTGGGACTTCACCAGCTCTCTGGCTATGGCTACTGTCTACAGTCTCAGATGCCATAGTCACCACACTACCCTGTTCGATGCCACCACCTTCCATCTGCTCAATATCTGTGGCTGCTGGTGACTGGGTATGTGTGGGCATATTGACTGTGTGCAGGGACATTGGGAGTGGAAGTGGGATATCATCCAATGGGACTGAGTTAGCCCTCAACAACCCCATCTGTGCCTCACAATGGCCACCATCATCAGTGTCTGATGAGACACTGACATCAGGTTGTGAGAAGGGCACACTCCAACACCCATGGACACCTGTGAGGGGAAGACAACATGACTACATTAATTCCTGCACTATGTTTGATGATCCACACACACACACACACACACACACACACACACACACACACACACACACACACACACACACACACACACACACACGTGAGGTGCCACAAAGACATTATACACACCACACCTACTGACAGATGCCATGCATAACACACAGGCCCTCAACAACATGCAGTGCAGCTATGTCCAGTTACTTTTGCTAGTACTACACACCTGTGAGATACATGAGAAGTCGGTTTATGTGCTGGACCTTCACCTAACACACAGCGCACCCATGTACACAATAGCAATGCACCCCCATATAGCACAGATACTACACCTATACCAAACTACATGGGAATATGTTACAGCTCCTGCAAATATGCTACTGTGATTACCAATGTGATGCACTGCAGTGAACCCCACCACAAGTGAAAAAGGAACATACTGCAATATGGTTACGCTTAACAGCTGTGTGCATGGCAAACTGGCAGCCCTTAACATGCCTAGGGTATAAGTGACCCATAACATGATAGTTCACACTCACCGGCTACAGGTTGTTGTTCTCCAGCCATACCAGAAGTACCTATGGAGCTGTGGGGGAGAGGTGCTGTCAGCACACACACATATGGCAATGGTACAGGATAATATGTGCATTTATCAACATGTACAGTACAAGCTGTGATGCTACTCAAATTGTTGACATTCACAATATGTGTGCATTACAAAACCCCAACCACAGATGAAAATTGACCTGACATATGCATACAGGTATGCAGAGGCTGCCACTATGAATGCTACAGTATTAACTTGATAACCCCTTTTGGAATGTACCTCACAAGACATCTGCAGCAGCTGGAAAGGCCACAGAAGTACCTCACAAAGAGGATTACTGGACTCAAACAAATGCCCTACACTGACTGCCTCAAAAAACTCCAGCTTTATTCCATAGCATATCGCCTACTCAGAGGTGATCTCTGCCTAACATATAAAGCTATGTCAAACCCAGAGCTGTTGGACATGCTGCACCTAAAGAAATCCCAATCCCTCCGAGCTACATGCTCTGGGGACCTAAACCTTGTCACCACAATAAACAGGACATGCTGGAGGGATAGATTCCTATCCCAGAGACTTCCCATACTCTGGAACAGGCTACCCATCTATGTCAAGCAAAGTTCTTCATTAGCACTCTTCAAGAAAAATCTTGATGAGTGGATGGGAAATAGGAAATACACCCCGGGGATCACTTTTGTGTCTCTGCTCAACAGTGGCACAGGAAAATAACTTTCTTGGGTGGCGTAAGCCAGGGAACCTTGTTGGCTAGGCTTACATAGGCCCTTGGGCCAATAGCCTAGTACCTACCTATGAACCTATGAACCACTGGAGGCTTACCTGGATGCCCCTCGGCTGTGGACACTGTGCCACCCATCTCCACAACATATGTACTGATGCTTTCTTGTGAGCTGGTGGCTGACACCAGGTTTTCCAATAACTCCTCTGTGGCTAAGAGTGGTGGTTGTGTAGCAGGCCCTCCACCTGTGCCAGCATGGTCCCTGGCCAGAGCTGCAGACCTTTGCCATGCATGGTGTATGACATCAGTGGCATGGTGTCAGACCTGTTTGTAGCTCCTGTGCTTTTGGCCCACATTATTGATTGTTGCTACCAGTTCTGCCCACAGGGCAGTACGTTGTTGCAGGTTTTGGTGGCTCCTTCCCAACAGTACCCAGTGATGGAGTCTCAGGGCATCGATGATTGTGGCGGTCCCGGCCTCTGAGAAGGGGGGGGGGTTGCATCTTTTGTACATCCCACCTGAAAGACATGAACAGGGGAACACATCACAAGACTACATACACTGCTCACTATTTTGTAGAGACCCTGCACATACACTATTGCCAGCGCTATCCACCGCTAACCTCCACACCATACCCCCACCATCTAACAGCACAGTATGTCTGTGGGTATTGGCAACATACTGCCATTACACCATGCATTGCCCCTTTGATCCTGATGCTTCATGCTACTTTCTGCATGTGCTATGAGGTGTTGCACTGCATGTAGCTGTTGCACCTATTACTGCTTGGTCATAGGCTGTATACATAGCCTGCTTGGGGTGTCAGCCTCCTACTGTATAGTAATCACCTAGTCTGTAGGCCCACCCCTCAGGACTCCCTGGCCCTCATCCAGATTCTGGAGTATATGGCTGGACAATGTCCTACAGTTTTTCAAGCCAATGTGCTTGATACTGGTGTAGTGACACCATGTAGCACCTGCCTCATTTACATGGATGGACAGCCATCTACAAACACCACCAAGGAACACAACGTGCGAGAGTTGGAATGACTGTAGGAACCTGCAGTCCATGCTCTCTGCCTGTCAGTGCTGTATATCTGTCCCCAAATAGGTTGTCAACACAATCAGTACACCTCACACACCTACATAACACACACACACACATCTGCAGTGGTCCTCAACGTAGACATACACAAACAAAGGGGATCTTTGAGGCAAAGTCACACATGAACTCCACAGCCGTAAACAGTACATAAACACAGCCACACACCTGTGTTCCACAGCCACACAGGCATCAGCCCATGTCAAACATGTTACACATAGGGGACTCGCGTGGAGACACAGTGGTGTGCCACTGACCTGGCTGTGTATGTGGATGGTCACAGTTATTTTTGTGTCAGGTGACAGACTCCGCCATACTGCATACACAGTGCTGTCTCTCACCAACAGGTACTGTCATGGGTCTGTCACAGAACATGTTGGTGTGCCTGACCTGACCTGACATGAATGTTCCTGGCTATATGCAGTGAGATATTAGTGTGCACACAGGTTGTGTCCCAGGCAGGTATGTCCATAGCTTTATGCAGCATTATGCTGTCACCCAGACAGATGCTGCAATACAATCAGAGAAGGCTTACCCTTAACATGTCCACATTTCTCCTGTGCTATTCCATGGGTTTCCAGTACCTGTGAGTTGGGGGTGATGTGTTAAACAGACCACAATGCTCTGCGAGAGGTGACCTCCATCTGTCTTCACAGGTCTTCATGAATCTGGCAGTGGATCCCTCCAGCCCCATAGTGACTCCATGAGTAACACTGGTGAAGTTATCACTACCAACATACAAGTGTCAGTGCAGCACACATTGAAGCCCATGCTGCTAAATGCTACAGGTGTAGGCATGACTTTGTCCTCATTGCAAGCATTTCTTACCCTGGGAACTGCAGACATCTGTGCAGTCAGACAGACCATGGTTCAAAGGTGCAGAGAGCACCCCAACCTTACATGGTCAGCCATCCTATCATAGATGCAGAAGTCAAAGTGTAGCCGGTACTGCCATGGGACATGGGGTTTCCATATATACGAGACAAATACACACATCCACACTGTACAGGCAGTAAGATGCACAGGGGCCACTGGAGGGGCAGTTCATCATTGCCAGCACAAACTTATTAAATTCACAGCTAGCTACTGGTCACCAAATGTGAATAGGAAGCCCATTCTGCCTATATGGACTCTATCAGCTCTATTCAGAGTTGGGTCTGTACCCTGATCCTGGGTCAGTTAAACAACCCTAACATACATTGTAAGACATACACATGCCAGCACACAAATGGCCAGTATGACATCATCAGTGGATGTAGGAACACCTTGGTGTGGCCAGAGGCTACCCTCACATGAGGTGAAGGTGTATTGCTGTTGACATTACACAACATGGGTTAACACTGCTGCACAACTACAGTGTCATCCTCCATGGCAAAGCAACCATCATGTAGTCATGTTTGAGTCACCATCTCCCACAATACCCATCTACCTAGGGAAGCCATACATACACCTCCAACGTGGAATACATCCTCATGGGGGGCTATAAACACCCTCATAGGCTCCACACCATCATCAAGGACTGGCACCAATTTCCACTCATACACACAAGTGCTATATGTGCATTTGTACAGATGCATGTAGTCAGGTATACCCAACAGGCCTACATCATCCTCTGCTAGGATATGTACACCTGTCTGGTGGACATGTGCAATACATACTGTCCATTACAGGGAAGACATACTTCTGTCCAAGATGACATGTGGGCAGGTGCCCATTTTGGAGCACTGTCTCCTTAGCATGTACATGAGAATGGGATCTGTTGTGCATATCTTCACAACAAACACACAGCCTACATTGTTTACATCCACTACACACAGTCATCTCCCCCTACTGCACATATGTCTGCAAGAGCACAGGAAGCAGCTGCTCAGTTGTGGTGCTCAGGGACACCAGCTATACCACTGCTGTTGGTACTGCATACCAGATGCCTGACAGAGTTGGTGTAGGCTGCACCCCCTGTGTTCCCCATGAGTACATCAGGATATCCACAGTACGTGTCCCATCTCCTACATGTGGGGAACAGGTCACCACTGCCATGTGATAGTCATGGTATACATCTGCCATTGGAGCCTATGACATCACAGGATGCATCCTACATGACCCCAAGCATAACCTTGCAACATCATAAGGAACCATATTCAAAGGAGGACTGAGTACCACCTTTATCACATCCATTTCATGGATGACACTTTCACCCCTTTAGACTAAGGTGGGCCATCCACCACTCAGCCACATGATAGACACAGCAGACTAACTAGTCTATTCTGCATGGCCATAGCAGTTTCAAGTGAAACCCATTAACAAGGACATGTGAGACCTGGACACACTCCATTACACACACCTAGACTTTATCAAGGAATGGTTCATGTCTGCTACACTCAGGTGACCTTGATGACACAATCACCAAAGCTGTGGACTGGGAGTGACACTTCAAAATGCCTACCTTGAGCTGGACAAACTATGTGACAGTATAGCCCACGTGGCCATCATAGATATAACACTGCCAGTATCCATCACACCATATGTTACTATAGGAGTAGCACACCAGTGTGCTGAAACAACCCACCTATTCCACATAGGGAAATGCACCTCATGTGGTTCACCCATAAGTAGGTGTATAACCTGTTGTTCCATGTTTGGGCCTTTATGTGTGATGTACACATCTGAGGTGCATGTAACAGATATTAGCCTATGTCTGACCATGTCTGCAGACAACTGCATGCTGTGTGCCATCACCGGATTCCCTACTGATGTGGACAACTGCCTAGGAGGGTCTCACACTGATACATGACCATTGCCAGACACATGGCCTCAGGCCGCATAACAGGACATGCAGTGTGAACCCCTATGGGGAGAGTGACATCACCACATATTAAGACAGTACAAACAACATCGTAGGCATGCAAATACTTGTGAGTGTGCTATGGACACAAGTCTTTGGCAACATGACATGTCAACAGATTTTTGCTTCCATTGTAAGATAAACCTTCTACATGGCCCATGTCATAAATAAGGGTATGTCATCATGGAGCATGGGTTCTAAACATTCCTGCATCCCCCCCAATGAGGACTCAATGTCTATAACTCACTGTTCATCATTCACATCACACAGCACATGCAGCAGCTGGGGACATTGCGGATGTTCCCCAACAGGGAATACCAGACCATCACACATGTACCTCACATCGATAGGCCATAAGTCCAAACCTCTACCCAATTTCATACATAATCCTCATGGGTGACCTCAATGTGGCATGCAAGGCACTCACACTCCACATTGCTGAGACTGCTGCATAAGTAAGTCATGCTCCACTCTGTTAACACAAACACACACACACGCGCGCGCACACACACACACACACACACACACACACACACGTGCACACACACCCACACACACACACACACACACACACACGTGCACACACACACATGCGCACACACACACACGCGCACACACACACACACACACACACACACACACACACACACACACACACATACAAAACCTGGTTTGTGACATGAAGTAGTCTTGTTGGCTGATCAGATGTGTGTCCCATACAATCAGCCTGTGGTGGAATGGCCACCCTGTCCACATCAGGCAGTGTAGCTATTTATACCTTTGCAGATGTAGCCTGGATAACTGGGTGGTTAACTGCACATACACCCTTGGGATACAGCCTGTGTCACTGTTGGACGGGGGCATTGAATGCTGCCTTGCATACACATGGGCTACCATCTTGCCTAGGCATATGGCTGCTCAGGGCCCATAGCCTAGTAACATGATACAGCACCAGGAGTAGCAGATATGGCCTGAGTGGTGTGACAGACTGTGTTGGTATGTGTCCACACCCATCACTGTCATCAACTGCGGGGTGTCCCCTATGGTCAGCATGTTAGTGCCATGGCATCCAGCCTACATCCAAAAAATAGTTGAGTGGTACTACAAGTGCATGTGGACATTCCAGCAACATCTGTGCTACACAATAATTGACAGCAGTGCATATGTGGTGTAATGTGTCCTCCTCATAGCTGTCTGACATCTGCAGTTCCTAGATGTTTACAGAATGTGTACATGTGCCTCATAGATGTAGACCCCCTACCACACAAATGTGTATTTCCAGACACTGGTTGGACAATACGTGATGGTTGTCCCCAGAGTTTGGGGAATGTGTCTGTGATATGGCAACCCCCTGGGAACACAGTAATGGTACATGAATATCTGGTACTGTGTGCATTCCCTTACATTGCATGCTCAATATGTATGCACTGCCTCTGAGCCACAGCCAGTATCCTCCCACTACTAGTAACTATAACCTGCTGTCCTGCTGCAGGGAGCCACCAGGCATGTTAGCCATAGGTGTCAGGCAATGAGATGCAGGTGTGGAATACACAGTGACCTAGCCAGAGTACCTCATTAATGGTGAGGGACACCTGTACAATCTTTGAACTAAGCCTGTATGACATTCATAGAGTGAGAGGGGCTCACTGACACTACATGATGTCATATGCCACCTATATCCACCAGTTCTTACCATCAGTATTGTACAACAGACAACAAACTTAGCAGTCATATAGGTTCATAGGTTTATACTAGGCTATCTGCCCTAAGGCATTTATAAGCCTAGCCCAAATTTTTGTGGCTTACGCCACCCCTTATATGAAAAAATACTGTGCCCATTAGTTTGTTGTGCCTCTGTCCAGCAGTGACACAGATATGATTCCCGGGGTAAACCTACGATCTCCCATCCACAGGTCTAGATTTCTCTTGAACAGAGTCAGCGAGGTGCTCTGCCTCACATGGACCGGGATTTTATTCCACAGCATAGGGAGTCTCTGAGTGATAAATCTATCCCTCCAGCACGTCCTATTTATATCCGTGCTAAGGTTTAAGTCGCTTGCTCTAGTGGTTTTGGTGGATTTGGATTTTTTGAGGTGGAGCATGTCCATTAATTCCGGGTTGGACATGGCCTTGTATGTCAGGCACATGTCACCTCTGAGCAGACGGTATGCGACTGAATAGAGCTGGAGTTTCTTCAATCTGGCAGCATATGACAGATTTTGGAGTCCCTTTATCCTTTTGGTGAGGAACTTTTGGGGTCTCTCCAATTGCTGCAGATGTCGGGTGAGATACATCCCGAATGGGGCATTGTACTCGATCATTGGTCTGATAAGTGAAGAGTACAGGAGAACAATGACCTCACTAGATCTGGATGTGAGTCCCTTCATGATCAGGTGGGCAATGTAGAAGGTCTTTCTAACCACTTTAGCAATGTGAGTGTCAAAAGAAAGGCCACTGTCAACCTGGGTCCCCAGGTCCCTGATAACCTCTTCTGTGCTTAGTGGATTGCCACCTATATGGTAGCTTGGGGTTACCTTGTTTTTCCGAAGGGTATGACTATACATTTTTGGCGTTTAACTTCAGGCCATGGCTCTGGCACCAGCTATCTGTTTCCGTGAGTCCCTTCTGAAGGATATCCGTGTCCGATGCACTTTCCACTATGGCGCCCAGTTTGCAGTCGTCTGCAAACTTTGTCAGCCAAAGTCCTCCCATGTTGGCCTGTACTTCTGAGAAGTAGATGCCAAACAATAGGGGCCAAGGACCGAGCCCTGTGGGACACCACTTGTGACCGGCCTGGAGTCTGACACAGCGCCAGCAACTCTAACCCTGTGGGTTCTGTCCTTAAGCCAGTTTGCAACCCATCTTGTGACATATGGGTTTACATTTAAGCTGGTAAGTTTTTCTACAATACCCGAGTGGGGTATTGTGTCGAAAGCCTTTGCAAGGTCAAGGTAGGCTGTATGGACTGCCTTTCCCTCATCAATGGCCTTGGTGACTGTTTGAAGAAGTCGACCAAGTTCAAAAGGCATGATCTTCCCTTGACAAAGCCAAACTGGGTCGGGTCCAATGTCTGCAAGTCCCTATATCTTTGTTTATGAGCTCCATTATGATCCTCTCCATAGCTTTGCAGACTAGACTTGTTAAGCTTATGGGGCGGTAATTACCAGGGTCCGTAGAGGTGCCGCCTTTGTGGAGTGGGACCACAGTTGCCGTACGCCACTCCTTGGGCACGTATCCTGTGGTAAGGCTGAGATTAAACAGCTGCCTTATGTGCGGGTTTAATTCCTCATTTAGCTCGTGTAGCACACAGCCTGGGACACCATCCGGTCCCATTGATGCTGTGTTTTTAGCTTTAGAGAGAGCAGCTTTCACCTGCGCATTTGAGATGTCCGGGAGGCTACACTCGGCTGGGATAGTTATCTCTCCTTTAGGGGGGGAGAGGGGGGTGAAATTTGCACTGAACCTGTCTGCCAGTATGTTGGCAATGTCTGTGGGTTCAGTGATTTTGTATCATTTTGGACTAATTCTGAGCATATCTGGGAGTTTCCACCCAGGTTCCTAACATAGCTGAAAAAGGCCTTATGATTGTCCTTTGAATCCATGGCAATTTTTCTCAAAATTGGCCTTAGTTGATTTTATGAGTGCTCGTATTTTTTACTAATAATGATCAGGGGTGACTTCCTTTTATGGATTTTGTTCTATCATGTAATAGCTTTCTCCTCTTATTGTAAAGTTTGTTAATGGCTAGGGTCCACCAGACTGGACGTTTGCCCTTTGTGGAAAGAGTCTTGGTTTTATTTGGGATTGCCTGATCCATGCAGTCCTGGAGGTGTTCATAGAAGGCATTTGTAAGGGCTTCCGCAGCTTGGGTTGTGGTTTCCTCTGGCTCAGGGGCCTTGAAGGATACCACACCAGTCTTGAGTAGTGTGAAGTTTGCTTTAGAGAAGTTCTTCACTATGGTCTTTTTGTTTGGGGTGGGGCGGGATGTGGTTTTCCAGTGAGATTAGTTTATGATCAGATCTCACCAATGAGGGATATACTTCGGTGTGGAGCATTTTGTCCCCATGTTTGTGACAATGAGATCTAGTATATTTTCTCCTCTCGTGGGAACAGTGACTAGCTGTTCCATGGCATTTGAATTTATGAACTCCAGGAACCGTTGGGCTAGAAAGTTAGGGCTTGAGTAATGTTCCCAGTCTATATTCGGGTAGTTGAAGTCACCCAATATGATGGTGTTTGGAGATACATTTATACCCTCCAGTGTCTTCAGGAAGGCTGTGTGGGGTTCCTGAGTTTGAGAGGGTGGCCTGTAGCATGCTACAATTTGTAGAGCAGTTTTGCCTATGGTTAGTTGCACCTGGATGGTTTCCGAAGCTTCGTGCGTTGCCACCAACCTGGAGGTGTGGGTATCCTTTATGAATATGGATACACCCCCTCCTTTTGTGGTGTGGTCCAGGTTGTGGGGCCGGAACGCATGATATGAGGTAAAACCTAATAGTGCCGGGGTGCTCTCAGGAGCCTTGAACCAGGTTTCAGTTACAGCACAGACATCGATGTTCTCCATACTGAGAAGAGCCTCGAGTGCATGCATTTTGAGATTTAGGCTTCTGGCATTGAGCAGCATTACCCTCAGTTTCTTCCCATTTTTGTTTTCTAGGGTGGTAGGTTTAGAATTTGAGCCTTGCCTAAAAAAGGCACTATGGGGGTGGCAAGAGCCTTAGCCAATATCCGAATCCCAGGGTGACAGGTGCAAGCCGTCCCTTGCGAAGCAGCGTGGCTTGTCAAGCATGTCATCCCAGGCAGACAGACACTGGATCCCCTTTGAATGACACCAGACATTAAGCCAATTGTTAAAGCTGATCATCTTGTCTCTATATTGTGGCATCATTCTTGGTGAAGGAAGGATACTGCTCAGGGTTAGGGTCATACCTGCCTGGGCTACATAATCAGAGTGCTCCTCTATGTCTCTTTTCATGTAGTCCAGGGAGGTACGTCTCAGGTCGTTCACACCAGCATGGACAATGACTGTGTCATATTTGTACTTGCCGTGGAGTGACCTGAGTGCTTGTGTTATGTGGCGGATTCTAGCGCCCGATAGGCAGCTTACTGTGACCCTCTCCTTGTTCAGCCTGGTGAGTGGGACGTCAGTGTGTCTGACTATGGAGTCACCTATGACAAGTATGTTTGGTGTTGTATTTGGCCTTAAGGGCTGTGACTGCTTTGCACACTGCTTTTGTGGTTTATGTGTTGCTTGTGGGGTGTCTTGAGGTAGCAGTTGTTTGGGTGTCTGCTTTGGAGGCCTCTGCTGTTTAGGTAAATTTTACTCAGAGCCTCCGAGTATGTCTTTGTGTGTTTATGTGTTTGATTCAGTGGAGTGGTAGCATTATGTGAGGCTGGTTTTGTGGTGTGTGTAGTTGCCTTCTCCTCCTGTCTGGTCTTGCCAGTCCTGAGTTGAGAGAGCTCAGCCTCCAGTTTGGCTAAATAGCTGCATCTCTCGCAAGTATTTGTGTTATGTGGGAGGAGGAGAGGGTTGTCTGTGTACATGAGGCAGTTATAACATTGCCTCAAGATTCCCAGATTCACCAGCTGGACCGGAGAGGAGATTGACAACTGACCTTTGGACATGCTAGAATAATATTGGGAATTCCTTAATTGAAAACAAGGGCCAGTGGGGAGTGAGGGTGTAGTGCTTTTAATTTTTAGTGCTGACTTATATAATTGCTTTAGTGAGCAAGTGCCAGGTAACTTGAGTGCAATGTGTTACAAGTAACTAAATGCAAAACGACAAACAGTAACTTTCTTTCAAGTGAAACAAGGAAATAAGTACAGTAAGCAATGCAGATATCACTAGTGATCCACAGAAGCACTGAGAAGTTGCGTATTAGGTGGAATTAGCTTCCAAATAACAAGCAAACAAACAACAAGCATATAAACAAAGCTAGATTCAGCAGGCCTGGATCTAGTCTATGCTAGAGCAAACAAGGTGAACCAATTTCAGTAAGATACAGTTCAAATATTCAGGCACTATAAACCTTTAACCAGAAATTCCCAGCTCAGAAGGGCAGAGTCCAGCCTCTTCTCCCACAAGAGTGCAGACCACGAACCTTCTTAATGTAAAATAACTGGCCTGAAGCCCAAGTGCCTAAACCAGAACTAATACACTTGGACACTGGGCTCTCAATCAGCAGTTCCCAACTTAGAAGGATGAAAGCTACCTGTCCTGCCACCACAGTGCTTGCCACAAACCTTCCTAATGTAAAACAACTGGTCTGAAGCCCAAGTGCTTAATCCAAAAGACTTGAATGATAGCTACACTTTAATCAAGTTACAACCAAGCAGTAATAAATACCATTGAATACTTTAGAGAATGTCTGGATTAGTGCTCACGTTACACAAACAAAGCTAGATCCAGACAGGCCTGAATCCAGTCTATGCCACAGCAAACAAGGCGCACCAACTTCAGTAAGAAACAGTTCAGATATGCATGCACTATAAGCCTTTAACCAGAAATATATGCACTATAAGCCTTTAACCAGATATGCATGCACTATAAGCCTTTAACCAGAAATTCCCAGCTCAGAAGATGTGAGCTGAACATTGCTGGGGTGATTCATGGGCCAGATTTGTGATCTATGTCACTGCAGACAGAGCCGTAAGGGATGGCCATAGGTGCTGGATAGCAGACTAACAGAAATATGTCAGTCCAGGCAATGTTGTTGAGACCTACAGTCTAAATTCTTATTTCCCATGACTGCATCCCCCCATCTGCATTCCATTACATGCTTCATTCACTGACATACCTGGTGAAGTGCTGTACTCCTTTCAGTGAAGAAATATAGCTGTAGTATTCGAGTGAATTGCAGTCCTCTTCATGAATAAAGGTTCAGACCTGTTTATCATAGGCAGCAGCTTGACTTTTGTAGGTAATGCTCATGAACAGGTGATTGCCTGTGCACCAATCTGTGACTCCCACTTGCCAATTGCATCAAGAACAGCTGGGTTGCCTTTCCATTAGCCAATGGCATGGCTACACAGTGCTATAATTAAGGCCTTTATGTAGGCCTTGCTCCTTTTCCTTGCCTTTAAGGAGGACATTATGGAGGTGTTGGAGCTACTGCTTTACAGAGGGTAGGTAGAAATACTGTCCACTGTTTGGATTGATGTATTATGTTGACAGTTTTGGATGCTATGTCTGGCCAATGTTAACAGACTTTCAGATTCTGTAGCAGTGTACTGCTGAACAATGTGTGTTGCGGTCAGTCAGGAGACAGGCAGATGTGAGTGTCATACATCCTTTTTATCTGAATGTGCATGCTGCTACAGTTGATGCTGTTCTATCAGCTGTGTATGTTTGTATGGGAGACTTTGACACATGTACCTTTCAAATGAGCTTTCCCACCAACCCTTGATGTATGGGTGTTGCATGGATGCTCTAGTCTAGGTGTGTGGGAGGTATGATAGGTCAGTAGCAAGTAGCTGGACATACTGATACATGTGTAGCAGGCCACAGCTGCTGCATTCTGGTCAGGAGTCAGACTAGGGATTGTGAAGACATAGGGGGACACCAAGTTGTTACTGTCAGTGAGGGAGCGGTGTCAGCTGTTGTGTCACAGCATGGCCTGGCTGAGGGTATCCATAACAGTCCGGGTGAAGCATGTGCCTCTGGTACATATGTTATGTGATGGTGCCATCCAGAGAGTGTTAGGCAACATTCAGAGCACATATTCCTAATTGTGAAGTGTGTCCCACCCTGCAGTCCTTTAACATGTTACTGTGGGTGGCAGAAAGTGTGGTGCAAGCAACCAGTTGTGCCGGACATTGCATGGTTCAGTTATTCTTATGTTTTATTGACATGCATGTAGTAGTTGTGCCACAGACTGGGCTGTGGGCCAGGAATGTGGGTGTGCAGATGTGACACATGCTATGAATGTAACAGATAGAAGATATACAATATATTAATAATATATATTACATATTCATAATATCTTTTATATATATATATATATATATATATATATATATATATATATAGTTCCCCTTCATATGATTGAATTTGTCTAAACTCGAAAGTCATAAACTCGAAACCAGAATCTCGAATTTAGAGAAACCCGAACATATGAAAGGGACAAAAAAAATTAACACCCTTCAAATGTTGTCGCAGGCTGGCTTCGCTCCCCCCCCCCACTTAAATATACCTACTCCGAGATCGCACTATAGTGAAGGAAAGGGAAATCTCCCATTCCATGCTATATGTGTACGTGCAAAACGGAAGATTTTCCATTCCTTTACTATAGTGCGGTCACGGAACATTCACATTTAAACTGCTAGGGTACAGGGGGACCTGGCCCCCTGCAATACGGTAAGTTAACGTTTTATTTTTTTTAAACCTAAGGCTCCCATTCACAATTTCAAGTGAATGGAAGTTTGAGATTCTGGTCTCGAGATTATGAATTTTGAGCTTCCATCCATTCGATCTTGTGAAGGGGAAATATATATATATATATATATATATCATGATATATTATCATATTATATTATGATAATATATATTATCTGCTATATTACTATTAAGGTATTATAGTATGTCAACTGTATTTGTAAGACATATGTGCATGCATACAGTGTGTTACACATGATGGGTATGACATGTGACACCAAGCTGTCTGTCATGGTTTGTAACCCCAATCTGCATTGCATTGCCAGTATGTCAGGACACAGAATAGGTTTTATGGCAACCCTGCCAAAAGTAGGGGGCACAACTGTGTTCATTTAGCAACAGTCTGTGCATTTGTCAGCTCTACCTGATTTTGTAGGCCTCCCATATATCCAGCAGCATTTATTTGTCTGTATACTGATTTGTTGTCTGCATCAGAGGCCCAAGTTAGGGTTGCCACCTTTTCAAATGGAAAAAGTGGGACATTTTTGGTAATAACGTCAGATTTTGCAGGTACAAACATAACTATGGTCAGTACAAAGGACAGAAGTTCATTCTTTAGCCCAAATAAAAGCTTATTCTTGTAGCATTTTAGTTGCTTATTCTGTTTCTTATAACATTTAGGTGTTTCAGATACAGAATAACTGTTTTATGCAGGTATTACATAAACTATAGGAAATGTGTTTGTCTTGACATCTCAGGACATTTGCCATAGTTTCTATTTATTTGCAGGACACAACTGCCCAAAGAAGGTCTGTCCCTCACAAAGTGGGACAGGTGGGCACCCTAGCCCAAGTACACTGTGATTTGTCCCAGTATATATAGGAGTAGTGTGTCTCTGGCAATCAGGATATGTTTGTAAAAACACTAATTGATCCACAAAGCTCTGTTAACCTACTGGTGTAAATCACTATGTTGTAGTCGACATGGTCCTGGGTGCAATACTTGGCAGTGGTGTCTTTTTTCCCTAATGTTACATGACTACTACATGATATATTTCCAAAAGCAGTCCAATTTCCCAAGAGCTGGTTTGGCCTAGTGATGTATTGCTTTGAATCTAGTGCACAGGGTCCTGGGTTCAATACTTTGCAGTGGTGTTGTTTTTTCCCTAATGTTACATGACTGTACTGCATGATATATTTCCAAAACCATTACTAATTCCCTAGAACTGATGTGGCTGAGTGGTGCATTGCTCTGACTCTAGTGCACAGGGTCCTGAGTTCAAGACTTGGCAATGATGTATTTTTTCTCTAATGTTACATGTCTGTAGTGCATGATATATTTACAAAAGCAGTACTACTTCCCCACAACTGCTTTGGCCTAGTGGTGGGTTGCTCTGACTGTAGGGCACAGGGTCCTGGGTTCAAAACTTGCCAGTGGTGGTTATTTTGTTGATGGGCAGAACAGTGCTTCAATGAGATAGAGTGTTTTAAGCAGGTTTGTGTGGTTTTGCACAACATGCCATGATGCCAATTGTCATTTATTCCCACTTAAACACGCGCTATTTCCAAAAAAGAAAAGAAAAATGGGGTGATAAGAAAGTGGTGAAATGGGGGAAAAACATTATGAAAGGGTAGATTTTCTTGTAGTTTATATATGTATATCTACCTGCATACATATTTATATTTGTATGCATAAGGTGTGTTTGTGTGTACGATTAGTTGAAATTATCTAAACAGCAGATGGTCAACAGTAAAAATATCAACAGAAAAATATCTAACACAAAATATTAACAAAATCAAAGTTATAGTAGGGAAGGGTTTATGCCCTTCCCCCACTGTACCACTGCCTCATACCTGGCATATATAATTAACAGGGGTGCTTGTCCCCTGCAAAAACATTGGTTTTGGATGTGGTAAGATTTTGTGTTTATATATTTTTGAGTTTAGATATTTTTTGTTGATGTTTTTGCTGTCAATGTTATGCAGTTTAGATCATTTTAAGTAATCATATATATATATATATATATATATATATATATATATATACACACACATAGAGAGAGAGAGAGATGTCTGGAGAAATGCATTATTATTAATCATGGCTCAGCAAAATAGATGAATCACAATACATCACATTCCAGGAGATGGTGAAATTGCCTCCATACCAAGATCTACATATAAAGCCCATTCACAAAATGTTGCTGGACTGGGACTCTATGTATTGTTTTCATTAGGCTACATTTTGATGCTTGACACTTTGAAATAAACATGTTGTATGTATCTATGTGTGGGGGTTGAGGTGGGTTTCAAGTGTGCATATACTTATCCTAACAGTGGATCCCAAACAGGGTACAGGCACATACGTAGTGCAAAGTGCAGATATTAAAAAAATGTATACATAGATTCATCACCAAGAAAAAAATATGTAGATCAATTGTATTATCAAAGGAAACATCCTGCTCTGACCCTGGGCATTGATGTCAAAACCCCTAGTAGCTACACTCAAAACCTACATACTAAAACTCCACAAAAACTCTCCCCTTCTTAATTCCTAGCCCCCTATGTAATTTGAATAATTTATACAAAAAAGTCATTAAACTGTCTAAAACACAAACTAAAGCTGAAAAATTAAATGAAAGCATATACAGCAAATGCAAAATCTACGCAATGGCAAATGCATAAAAATCTTTCCATATCTAATTCTATGCATTGTAAACTAACTCAACTGATAACTAACCCTAAAATAGCTGATAAAGTCCCTAAAACTTTAAAAATCATGACTGCACCAGCCAATTAGAAATACACATTACCAGCAAATCAGTTCCCCAAACAAATATATTAGATAAATTAAGTTAAAATACTATAATTTATGGTTCCATGGTGTGGAAGGTTAAAGCCCTGACTACAACCCATATTAAACAAATTCTCCAAGCATTTAATATGCTAAAGAAGTTAGAAAGGGTGTTGAGATGAATGGCTTATATCAGCTCTCTCATCTCAGGAGAGGGGACAGAGGAGGGTTATGCACTTGGCCATACCACCCAGAAGTGCTGAAGGTATGCTTCAGTCCATACATCTCAACTGTACAGATTTTCACAGAATGTCCAGATTTTTGCCTCATATTTTTGATCCATTTCTCATACCGTTATGGTCATCTGGCAAATCATTGGCAAACCATTGAGGGCTGAAGTAAGAAAATAATGACAGACAATTGAATTTCAGCCTTCATAGCCATCAGAAAATACATGCTAATGCAAAACCTGTTATTCTATTTATAAGAGCAGCATTTAAAAAATGTCCCTATTTTGGGGCCTTTGTCCAGAATTCTTGCTCCAAGAGGTTGAGAGGTATGCAAGTTAGTGCCCATTCCATCCTACCCCTTGGGCAGTACATGCACACACAGGAGGATGGGTTAGGCCAAATGGTAATGCTCCCTCAGCAGCAGTATGATGCTACTACAGGATGTATTGATCTTTGCACTAGCCCTCAGTGTGGTAAGAGAAAAGCCTGAGGAGGACAGTTGGGTTCCATGGACAGTAACTGGCACTGGGAGCATCTGATGTTCATCTTTGGGAGAGATGAAAATACCTCCAGACACTGGATCCTACCCAATTCGGCTTCGTTAAGGGCAGATCTTGCCTCTTGAACCTGGTTGACTTCTTTGAAACAGTTACCAAAGCCATAGATGAATGGAAGGTAGTCCACACAGCCTACCTGGACCTTGCAAAGGCCTTTGACACAATACCCCACTCGGGCATCATAAATAAGCTCACCAGCTTAAATATCAACCCCTATGTCACAAGATGGGTTGCAAACTGGCTCAGGGATAGAACCCACATGGTCAGAATAGCAGGTGCCATGTCAGACTCTAAACCAGTTACAAGTGGTGTCCCACAAGGCTCAGTCCTGGGACCTCTCTTGTTCGGTATATATTTCTCTGAGGTACAGGCTAACACGGGTGGACTATGGCTGACCAAGTTCGCAGATGACTGCAAACTGGGTGCTATAATCGACTCTCCGACTGACACAAGCATCCTCCAAAAGGGTCTCACAGAGATGGATAACTGGTGCCAGAGCCATGGCCTAAAGCTAAATGCCAAAAAGAGCATAGTCATCCCCTTTGGAAAAAACAAAGTGCCCACAAATTACCACATAGGTGGTAATCCATTAAGTACGGAATAAGTAATTAGGGACTTGGGGACCCAAGTAGATAGCAATCTCTCCTTTGACAATCACATTGCCAAAGTGGTTAGAAAGACCTTCTATATAGCCCACCTTATCATGAAAGGGTTCACATCTAGATCAAGAGAGGTCATTGTGCCCCTCTACTCATCACTTATCAGGCCCATAATTGAGTACAATGCCCCATTTGCGATGTACATTACCTGACACCTTCAGCAACTGGAAAGACCCCAAAAGTATCACACCAAGAGGATCAGGGGGCTCAAACAGATGCCCTATGCAGTTCGACTAAAGAAACTCCAGCTCTACTCAGTTGCGTACCGCCTACTCAGAGGCGATCTATGTCTGATGTATAAAGCCATGTCCAACCCAGAATTAATGGACATGCTTCACCTCAGGAAATCTAAATCCCTTAGAGCTACACGCTCCAGGGACCTGAACCTCAGCACAGAAATAAATAGGACATGCTGGAGGGACAGATTCATATCCCAGAGGCTCCCCTCACTCTGGAACAAAATCCCAATCCATGTCAGGCAGAGCCCCTCACTGACCCTCTTCAAGAGTAATCTTGATGAATGGATGGGAGATCGTAAGTTTACCCCTGGGATCTCTTCTGTGTCACTGCTTGACAGAGGTATAGTAAACAAACCTTAAAAGGGCTACCTTCTGTGACCTACTATACAGAGGCACCATCAACTAATCTAAAAGGGTGGCGTAAGCCAAACATACTCTAGCTAGGCTTATAAATGCCCTAGGGCAGATAGCCTAGTATCAACCTATGAAGCAAAAAAAAATGAAAAATAGTATAAGTACTCCAAAGCTTCATAATTACCAAAGAATGTTTAGAGGTATAATTACTTTACTGCAATGTACCAGCACTGCAGCAAATCAGTGGTATTAGATGATACACAATACTGCTTATTTCTGGAAGTTCTATCACAATATCAGATTACTTTGTATTTGTTTAATTTTAGAGCACACAGTCCCACCTGACTTTGTATGACATTTTGTTTTATTTAAAAGCAGTAAGAACATAATGTTAAATTAATGCGTAATAACAGTACACTATCTTTATGCACTGTACCACTCACTCTACTACTGATCACAAATGAGCATTGCTGTACAGCAGTAAACAGTAAAAACTGCACATATAAATAATGCACATCACTGTTATGCCACTGTTAAATGTGTCCTATAATGCAAAGGCATAACTATTGTGACATCAGTATAAAGTACAGTTATGTAAGAACTTACTGTGACAATGTGAGGTAATGCCAGCTATACTAGAGAGAGTACGGCAGTGCATGTGTAACATATGCCAGCATAGCTAGCTGGAGGTTTGTAAAGAATTTTATGTCATTTGTATATCAAACTGATTTGAACAGATGCTTATGTTAAAAATGCATTTGAAAAGCTGCTTGTGTTAAAAATGTATCAACAGGGGGTCCTGCTGGAAAGAAAAAATATATATACATTTATATCAGACTGTACTGCTGTAACTGAGGAAATGTATATATGTTAACAGAGGATGCTGGAAGGGAAGGGGTTAAGCTCAGCTCAGCTAACTTTAAGAAAAATAACCAGAAATAAAATGACTTGATTTAGACTGTAAAGATTTTATCTCACAGTCCTGAATGCAGCCAGAGATGCAATATCTGGAAAAGGCCTAGACTCTTATTGTCATTAGTGGTGAACTAATTGCCTAGCCAAGAATTCTGCCCATGTTCCCACAAAGTCAGCACCCTGTAAAGTAGTGACACAGGTGGAAACTTAGGAGTGTCTATTTTTTTACACAGTTGTACTACTAATTTCTCATCTTTTTTATTTATCCACTTTGACACTTTGTAAAATTTAATGAAGCAGGTTATACAACTGGGTTAACTAACCCTAAACCTCCTTCTTCTTTATTTACATACAAAACTCCTCATTACTGGGTTTAATTTAAAACCCCAAATAAATGAAAAAAGTATCTACAATAATTCCTTTTCAAATACCGTTGGCAACATAAATACACTTGCTAAGTATGCCATATTCCCTATCAGTACTGAATTAATCAAATAAGCCTTTTTTTTCTGAATGATAATGTATATGTTCTCCAGAAAAGATAGGTTTGCTTTATTTCTTCTACTGTTTTTCCCATTGAATTCTACTTGTATCTTTATTCTCAAATTGGATACCTAACACAGGAATTTCACTCACTGTAAAATATATTTTATATATATATATATATATATATATATATATATATATATATATATAGATATATATATATATATAGATATATCTATATAGATATACCCTATTTCCTACATCACCTAAACCTTCTTTATTTAAAGCCATCCCTGCCATGTCTAAACACTCATTTCTACAATTTTTTTTTCTTTTATCCAAATTTTGTTTTTAAAATTATTACAATGTCATCTGCATATGTTAAAAGAACTGGAATTCATAACCCTTCAGGTGTTATACACCCTGCCTCATTCATTTTGCAATTTATTTCACATACTATCATATTCATAACTAATGCAAAGAGTATACAACTCATTGGGCATCCCTGTCTTTCACCAGTCTTCATATGTACTTCTTGTAGCCATGTAAAAGTATTTTTACTTTTTTATTGCTATATGTTGACATACATAATTTCCTAACTTTCACACTTATATTATATTCTTTCATAATTACCCATTAGATTTCATGTCCAAGTGTGTATAAGGTCTCCTATTATGAGTTTTGCTTCTTTTCTGTTCATAATATCATCCACAATTTCTCTAATTATCATTAATAATTCTTGACAACACTTCCCCTTTATACTATATATGGATTTCATGTCCAAGTGTGTATAAGGTCTCCTATTATGAGTTTTGCTTCTTTTCTGTTCATAATATCATCCACAATTTCTCTAATTATCATTAATAATTCTTGACAACACTTCCCCTTTATACTATATATGCTATCTTTCATAATGTTTCACATTTTACTATCAAATACCCTATTCCATCTGGGCCTGCAGCTGAATCTATAAATACTTGTCCTGATACTTTATCTAGCTCGTTTAAAGAAATCTCATTTTCCAACTCTTTATTCTCTTTTTCTGTTAACTTTTTTTACTTCCTATGTTTTTTCACTACCTTCTTTTGTAATTAAACATTTCTTGTACATATTGCACTACACTATTCATAATATTTTCCTGAATTCTATTTATTCTTTTATTTGTTTTATTACACTACTATCTTCCTTTATAAATCTGCTTAAGTAATTTGATACTTCTCTTTTTCCATGTAAAAAATATATTTACTTACATAACAGTTCTTGTATTTTTTCTTGATTAATTTCATATAATTATTTTTCTTTGTCAAGGTACTTTCTATCATTATGTTCTAAATCTTCCAATGCATTAGTATATATTTTTATATTTTTCATTCTCTAGTTTTCTCATATCATATTGCCACTGTAAAAAAATTATATTTCTCCTAAACATCATCCACATTCAGATCAATTTTTTATAAAATGTTCTCGTAATATGATTTTTCCATAGCTGTATTACTAATATCTTTCATTCTTCATTCCATGCCTTCTTAATTATCCTTTTTTATTCCTTTGCCTATTTTTATATATTTTTTTCTTTTATCACTAGCCATATTGCAAGATGATCAGAAAATCCTGTTTCAACTATCTCCCCTTCTCCTGTAACTAAACCTTCTGATACTATAAAATAATCTAATCTGGTTCTATACATACCCCTTTTGTAAGTCCATGAATTTTTGTCCCAGAGTTTTAACTTACCACATCCTATAACACCTAACATTTTTCTTATATCATTTCCTTTCTTTTTACACTTGCCTCTTAAATCACAATTAAAGTATCCTATTTTTATAGTATTCATATTTATCACTACATAATCTAAAATCTGATGAAATAAGCATTCTTTTTCTTTACAGTTAGCATAAGCACACAATGTTATATTTCAATATTCTTGTTCTTTCCATTTTAAATCTACAATGGTTAATATTCTCATTTTGCTAAAGTTACACCTGATATCTTTACTGCATTTTCTACAGAATACCACTATTCCAGAACATATATCATTTCCCAAATTCCATATTATCTTTCCTCCCCATAGTTTCTCTGTTTGTAATCTGTCTTCATTTGTTAAAAATCTTGTGTCTTCCAGTATAATTGCATCTATATCGCATGTATTACATCACTCCAAAATTCCTGTTCTGCTTACTATATTCTTACTATTGATATTTATAGAAAGCACTCTAAAAATGTAATTTTCCTAGAATTCATGGTTTCATAAATTCATAGCTAATGTCTGAAATAGCTTTCTTATTTCAGAACCTTCTTCTACTCCCTCTCTATTATTTTTCTCATCCAAGTTTTCTTTCATTTCCACTACTTCTAAAATTTCTTCTTTTTGTAAAATGTTCTTCTTTCTTTTTTCCTTACTGTTATTTTTAGTTTTGCAATCCATCCACAAATAAATGTCCCAGTTTGTTACATTTATAACATTTCAATTTTACATTTTTTTTGCATCATGTCCCATTTCCCCACAAATATAACATTTTCTTTTGTGACAGTTATTTATCAAATGTCCTTCATTTCCACAAAAAACAAGTCTATTACAGTATCAGATGCCAATTAATGGTCAATGCCAATGACATGATGACAATCATGAGTGCCCACCACCCTGGCAATGCACATAATTCATACATATGACAGATCACTGACGTATATTTTACAAGTTCCATACTTTAGTTGTGGTTTGGGTGGGCAGTTATTTACCATGCAGATGGAGTTGTCCATGTTTTTAGGTTATATTTATTTTAGTTCATGTGCAATTCAATATTTTATAGGATGACAAGTGGAAATTATCCATGTATTTACTTATTAGTATATATGTCATTGTTATGATCATATACCTAAATATAATTCCACAATATTATGATCAAGATTTCCTTCACTTTTTTTGTCCTCACATATCAAAAGTGATTGCCCAAAGTAGCTGTCTTTTGGGAGGGGAGTATGTGAATCTAAAGAGCAGTTAAGTGATCACAGTGAAATGACTAGTTGATATGGCTTGTTGAAAGTGTGGTTAGTGCATATGTATTGGACTGCAACAAATTGAAACACATTGCTATTGTCATCCTTCCTTTCACTTCCATCACACTGTAACATCAGAGCTATGCTAAAAAGTTGACTATCTTTTGGAATGATGTAGGCTATGTGTGAAAGCACAGGGTGGCTACATGATCACATTTCATTAAGGATGTTTGTAAGACAAGTTAAGAGATTTACTTATTTTCCTATTTATTGCACTTTTGTGAGATGGGTATATTTGTGTGCATATTGTGACTTTTTTCAGATCCATAACTTAAATTTTTATTCCCATAAATTATGATAGAGTGCAAGCCATGCATTAAGATTAAGATGAAGCCCTGTCAGTTAATATATTGGATTAGTATTGTATATTTTATAGACTGTATGACCATCTCTGCTACCATAACAGGAATTATTCAATCTTTTCTCAACTGTGCAGCACACTTTTCTTTTTGATATTTTCACTTTTGGTTTGATCAATTTCGTAATGGCAGATGTTTTTCAGTATTTACTATATCTGACATTACCTTTTTTTCATCATTAAGAGTTTAGTTCATCCTATTCTTGCATCTACAAGATGGTTACTAGAGCCATGGACAAGGACAAAATGGTACAGAATGCCTACCTTGACCTGACAAAAGCATATGACACAATACCTCACTCGGGTATTATAGATAAACTCAAATTTAGGCATAAATACCTATGTCACCTGATGACTAGTCAAATGGCTCACAGATAGGACACAAAGTTAGGGTAGGAGAATCCACCTCCACCAAGAAGGCTGTTACAAGTGGTGCCCCACAGGGCTCAGTTCAAGGACCTCTCCTGCTTTGAATATACTTCTCTGAAGTCAAGGCAAATATAGAGGGCCTTTGGCTGACCAAATTTGCTGATGACTGCAAGCTGGGTACAATCTTTGAAACTTTCACAGATGTAGATGTCCTTCAGGAGTATCTGACACAGACAAATAACTGGTGCCAAAACCATGGCCTAAAACTAAATGTAAAAACAAAATGTATAATTATACCCTTTGGGAAGATGACCACCCCTGCAAATTACAACATTGATAATCCTAGACCCAGTGGTAAGGGATTTGGGAATTCGGGTTGACAGTAACCTGAATTTTGATCACCATATGTCCATGGTAGTGAGAGAATCCTTCTACATTGCACACCTTATACTTGAGGGCACGGCATCCAGATCTAAGATCATAGTCTCACTATACTCAGCCCTCATAAAAGAGTACAATGCATCCTTTGGCAGGTGACAGACCAGCCATTTGCAACAGCTGGAGTGGCCACAGAGATTCCTCACTAAAATACATGGTGTAAATAATATGTCCTAGGCACACTGAATCTAAGTCAAACATACTTTATTATCCACTGGCATAAGTAGTCCATGACTTCCATGGGCCTGCAGATGATGCCAATACATACCTCAACAAGGCTGAAACACAAGGTAAAGTTGCCAAAGAATATACATACAGATACTAATCAACCTCTCTATGATGTCTCTATCCCTACAGAAATAGTCTACAATGTCAGTGTCAATAAAGCCATGAAATATTAATCACAGATGGAAAATACAGCACCTCTGAGGGGAAAAAGCATAACTGTGGTCCATTCTGGCAGAATTTGTTGTAAATACATGTTAACTAATGCAGTGCCAAGTCCTAGCATGTTCCCTCCTTTTCCATACATGTATGCAAGATTTGTTTACTTGGTAATTAACACTGGTATTGGAGCTTCTTGTTACAATCAGTATACATTTCCGAACTTCATCTTCTTTTGCATCATTTGGCAAAATAGAACATCTCATTTTGATAATTTTGCTCATTCCCATCTTATTATACAGCCATTAGCATATACCATAGGCAGCTCACATAGAGTGTGTCTCTGAATCGCACATACCCTATGGGTGGGCTCTCATTGAACACAACTGTCTATGCCAATGTAGTAGATGTTTCTGAATTTTGTAATTATCCATGGGGGGGGTGGTAATATATTTCAATATAAACCTGTAATGTGATAATTCATCCATCCTCAACTTTTTTTTTTCCATTTTTAGGCTAACTTCATTCAAATAAGTGATAATGTGGCAAATGTTTACAGTTCCTGAATGGAAACAGTTGGTTTGAATTGTAGGCCTGGATGTAGCTGAACCAAAGAGATTCACCATTGTAACTCTCTCTTCAGAAAAGGCAGAAGTGGAATTGAGTATTCAATGGGTGACAATGTTAATGCCAGAGATATTTTTGGTAGCATTAGATCTTTCTCATGTGAAGTTTGGCAAAGGGAACCATGGAGATGGTAGCTTCCATGAATCCCAGAGCCCTTAGAATTTCCCTTGCAGGACAAGACTGAAAGTACATGGACAGGGTCTGAACTTTCCCTTGTGGAGGAAAAGCTACCATTATACAAGTGTCCAGTCTGAAACCCAGAAAAACTAGATCCTGGGCAGGACTGAAAGCAGACTTTTTTTTAGACTGATGTTGAAGCCCAGACTCTGCAGAATGGTGAAAGTGTAGTTGAGATGTCTCGAGGTCTTCCTGAGAAGTTGCCTGGATAAGAAGGTCATCTAGGTATGAGAATATATTTATTCCCAGAGTCCTGCAAAAAGCAATAACTGGAGCCAGGCACTTTGAGAAATCTCTGGGTGCTGTGGATAACCAAAAGGGTAAAGCAGAGAGCTGAAAGTGTGTTTGACAAGCCGAGAACCTGAAGAATTTCTTATAAGAATAGTGAATGGGAATATGAAGCTGAATATCCTTCAGATCTAAAGATACTATAAAAGCTTGGGGCAAGATGAAAGGGAGAAGAGTTTGAATGGAAAACATTTTGAAAGAAGGTACAGTCAAAAAATATTGAGATGAGTCAAATCTAGAATGGGTCTAAGCTTCTTCTTTTCTAGGTACCAGGAAAACCCTGGAATAAAAGCCTTTTCCTAGATTTTAGGAGGGTACAGATTCTATGGTACCTTGTTAGAAAAGACCATGCAAAATAGGAGGAAGATGATGTACTTGGTTGGAGGAAGGGGGAGGCATGCCTTTGAAGGCTATTTCCTTCCAGTTTATCTTGTACCCTGTTGAATGATGGGAATGACCCACTTGTCTGAAGTGATTAGTTGCCAAGCTGGAAATGAGGTGGTTAGTCTTTCTGGTGGGTGGAGGGTGGACTGAGGAGGGAAGGAGGAAGAAGAAGAAAGTAGTCAGCCTGACTTGTCTGGAAAAGGAGGTTTTCCAGACTTGGATTCTCCTGGAGGCTTGTCTTGAGATCTTTTTTGAGCCATCTTCCTGCCTTTCTGAACTTATTTCTAGTCCCTGCAGGAAAAAGATGTGGGCTTAGAGGAGTAATTCCTTTGATACCTGGGACTGAAGTGAGAAAGACTTGCTTAAAATCTTGCATGAGTTTACCTTTCTCTTGCAAAGATTTGAAAAAGTCTGTTGCATCTGGTCAAAAAAGAAAATCCCTGTGAATAGGATACTCTAAAAGTTTAGCTTTAATATTCCCAGGAACAGACTGAGAATGAAGCCATGCAAATCTCCTGATTGTATATCCAATACCAACCACCCTGGAAGAAGCCACAACTGCATCATAACTGCATATAATGGTATGTGTGGACATCTGAGTAGTCTGAACCACCATAAAAATGGCCTACTGCTTAGTTTCAGAAACCTCAAGGTTCTTCAGTCTTACTCAATTCACCAAGGATAGTTGCCAGATAGTTTGTCATTTGGGTCTGATAATTCATTGTCCTAAAACCTACTATGGCAGAATTGCAGACCTTCTCTCCATATCAATCCATGGCTCTTACTGTCTTTCTGAAGGTAAAACCATAGCAGCAGGCTCAAGTCTTTAAGGCTTGTCAGTGAACACAGAAAAAACAGAAGGATTCTTATGACAAATTTTAGATACTCTGGTACTTTATAAACCCCTTCTTAGAGTCTGGAGGTTGGGAATCAGAACAGGAAGAAGTGGATGCAAATGCATCTAGAAAGACCTCCATAGCTGGAAGAACAGGAGCAGGCATAGGGGGTCCTACCTCTAAATAGTTATAGTATCTCTTATGCACGTTAGACACTTGTCTAGATTTTCCTTCAAAATGCTGCATCATTTTTTTGTAATGGTTTTCCCAAATTTCTCCAACATGAGAATCAGGATATTGTGTTCTCATCATCAGAAGGCATTCAGCCTGGAGAATAAATCTGAGAAGAATAAACTAAAGATCTAAATCATATTCTTCATCCTCCTTAGAAGAAGATCCATGTTATCATTTCTGGGAAGACAGGAAGAAGAAAGGAAGGAGGCTTGAGAGACAAAATGGCCTTGTACAGGTACTGTGAAAATTTCATCCATTCCTTTTCTTGAGATGTTTGAGAAGGAGAAACATTTTGTCTTTTGTTTCTTTTTCTTAGGTGTGACATCTGCTTTCACAAAGAACAGCAGCTCAGAACCCTAGAGGACTTCAATTAAGGATCCAGGCACCTATTTCCTACCTAGGATTTGAGGTATGCTCACTAGTCTTCTCAACTGTATTGGTACAAACAGTCTCAAATGACAGACAAATTTGACAATTCTTACAGTCATGTTCAGTCCCAAGACAACATAAGCACTGGGAGTAGAGGTCCTTACAAGGAATCTGCCTACTACAATCACACATCCCTCTCTTAGTTGACATCCAACAAATCTTAATGCATAATGTGGCAAGACTATTACACTGGGGATTGTGAAAACATTATGGTATTGAAGTGGCTGAAAAACACTGGAAACGAGCCACAAAGCATCACAGAAAATGATGAAGTTTACATCACATGGGATCACCCATTACCAACAGTTCAAAAGATAGATGCAAGAAAATTATATATAGTGGTCCATGAAAAGAAGTCAAAGGTAGCATTGATCATTGAAATCACCACACCCAGTGACTAGTGTCATGCGTACAGAGACACAAAATCATAAAATATCAGGATCTGCAGGCAGAAATGACAGCAATGTGGAAGAAAGATGGCCAGACAGTTCCAAAAGTAGTAGGAGCAATGGGTCTTATAAAAAAAGAATCTACAGTCGTATTTAGATATGTTACTAATACATGTAACCTCATATGAACTGTAGAAGGAGTCACTATTGGGTACATTGCGGGTGCTGCGAAGAGCCCTTTTGGCTGACATCAAAGATTGAAACAATATTAATTTCATGAATTTTAATCATACTTTGACTTAGGAATGGGGTCCATTCCCATCATGGTATTAGAAACCCAAAAGATTTGGAGAAATTAAAAAAAAAAAAAAAAGATACAAGAAAAAGGAAGATTCCCCAATGGGGCACTTAGCTAAATAAGCAAAGCCAGAGGTAACACCAATGACCACATGAAAAACAGACAGCAAGACCTGTTTTTGGACTGGCAGCAATATAGTCTAAGTATCATACCCTCGTATGTTTGCTTATGTACTCTTACAGCCACTGGTTTAGGTCATGAATTGGATGCTTAACACATGGAAGTTTTTCTGGCTTTGGTACCCTGGCTGGATGTGAGGTTACTTCAGCGAGATAACCCATCTGTATTGGAATACTGCAACAGTGACCTATGGAGGAACATCTGTAGTGTATTTTCTCAGTTCTTTAAAAGAATGTTTATACTGTCAGACTGAAGTACTTATGAATAACTTTCATTAATGTGTGCTTGAGAAATTTTAATTTTATTTAGTTAATTTTATTAAATGGGTAGGCAGATCTCTGGACAGACCCCTTTCAGATATGACCTTGGCCACAGACAAAAAAATATAGTACATCAGTACACAGTTGTGATATACATATAGTACATCAAACACACATCTGAAATAATATTCATGAAAATTATCAGCATTGAAAAAATGACTTTAAGCAAATACACATGGACAACATTTACATTAAAGTGAGAATGATATTTACAATACTTACAGAAGTAATTAAATGTTTCATTTGATTCCAGAATTGAGTCGACAGTACCTATTTTAACTATTATTATAAGAAAATACAAGCTGCTTACTTTTAAAGATACTCTTACTTTAGGTGTAAAAAGTTTTGTGTATTTTGTTTCCTAAAACACTTTAGGAAGGTGATTTCACATAGCAAGTTCAAAAGCCCTTTCTCCTGTAGTTTTATAATGGAGTCTAGTGAGCGTTATTGATTCTTCAATGTCATCCCTAAGGTCATAGGTATTATAGAGCACTAATATGCTACAAAGTATTAAAACTATGAAGGGTGTTGAGAACAGAGTCAGTGGTGTAAGCCAGAAATACAGGGAGACAGATACATATTTCTGTAATTGTTTACACTGGTGTAAGTGATCAAGAGTTTCAACTCTTTATCTTTCAGGAAATGATGGATACAGCATCTTGGTGACTAATGGAAAGACACTATCAGTACAGTTTTTTTCAGAGGGGCACACACCCTCCAGATTAATACAGCAATTACAGCTTTGTATTCAAACTTGCTATTAAGTAACATCATGTCTCAATACTGACATAAATGGATATGGTAAATACAGGATGGCACTACAGAAAGTAAAGTTGTGTATGTTGAACTTTCCATACAGTAGATCTTCGAATGATCACTGCTGCAGAGCCTTAGCTATATGGGTTATATCCTGCCAAGGATATAACAGTTGGCCAGCTTCCAAAGCTTCAGTTCAGCTTCCACATGCCCAAACTGACAGGTAGGTCAAGCTGAGCTGACTAAAAGACAAGTTTGTATTTGAAGCCTTTCAGACTTTTCTTCCCAGCAGGGAGTGGGAGGCTGAGGTCTGAACGGACAATGCTAGGAACAACAAAAAAAATACATGTCTACACCCTGGCATAAGAAAACACACCAAAAAACAAGGGGGTGGAGGGAGTGAGAGAATACTGCAGCAGTGATCATTCGAGCATCTACTTTTGTGATACAATTTATACAACTGTTCTAAGTTTTTCATATTGATCAATATTGTAGTAGCCTTAGATATATGGGTAGATTAACATAGCTAACTATATTCGGCAGGTATAAGGAACATGGTCCTGGAGTCTGTGGAGACTTGACTACCAAAGTCTGATTTTAGACCTAGAGAAGAAATCAAGTTTAAATGGACAGAGGAGCAAGTAGCAGCATCTAGAACATTTCTAGAATCCAACCCTTTCTAAAAAGCCATAGATGAAGCTAAGGCCCTGGTAGAGTGGGCCTTGACCCTGCCCGGAATGGATTTGTCATGGTGAGTATAACAAAAACTAATAGCATTAAACAACCATTTGGAAAGAGTCTGTTTTGACACAGGTTGCATTATTTTGAACACGAATATGTGTATAAGAGCAAATTTTTCCAAAAATATATATATTCTTATTACAGATATATAGATGATTTGATATTTATCTGCCAAGGTGATTTTGTAGAATTTCATCAATTTGTGGAGGAGTTAAACAACAATAGATTTGCTTTGCAATTTGAGGTCTCAGTGGAGCCTCAAGTGTTTTTTTTTTGGACGTGCATTTGAAAGGAATTAATGAAGAGCGAATTATCACAACAGTACAAAGGAAATTTGATGATATAAACCAAGTTTTACATGGTACCAGTTTTCATCTGCCCCACTTAATAAAATCATTACCATTTGGTGAATTTACCTGCATAAAACGTTTATGTAATGATGATATGCCCTAGAAAATGAATATGAAAAGATAGCTGAACAATTTATTTCTAGAGGTTATGATAGACGGGAAGTGCTTAATTCTTTGGAAAAAGTGAAAAAAGAAGAAAATATTAGACAAATAAGACCCTTTACTACTGTGAGAAAGAATGTATGGTACTTACATATGATTTGTTAAGTGACAAAGTGGTTAAGATTGTTAAAGATAACTGGAAACATTTATTCAAGTTTAAGGAATTTTTACAGTTGTGTAAGGTACCTATATTCTCATTTAGGAGGGGAATACTTGTTCATAGTAAATATACAGCCCCTTGCCAAAGTATGTATAAAACTTATTTATAAAGGCACACAGCCATGTGGAAAATGTACGTCATGTCAATATGTGCTTCAAACTTTTAAAAATATTAATGGTCAGAAATGTAATGTGTCAGGAAGTTTTAGTTGCCACACAGAAGGTGTGATATATGCTTTAAAATGCCCCTGCAACAAGTTTTATGTGGGCAAAAGTAAAAGAATATTTAAAGTTCATCTCCAGGAAAATGTTGAGACTTTAAACATCAAAGACTAGAAAATTCTGTAGCACGTTTTAGACTTTCATAATAGTGATCTCATGGGTTTACAGGGGACAATTTTAGAAAAAATTGAAAATTATGGGGGGTTTAGTAATGCTTAAAATGAAGCTTTTATATAAGGAATCTTCATTTATTTTAAAAAGTTTAGTAATCTGACCCCTGCTGGTATAAATATGTCATGCAATTGGAAAGTTTTAATATAAACTGCTATTAAGTGTTTAATTGTTTAATTATATTTAAGTAATTGATTGCTTTTTTTCATACTATAAAGGGTGTGCATTATTTGGTGTTATTTACTCCACTGAAGGCACTGTATGCCGAGGCGCTAGAGAGGAACCAATAAAACTACTTTTCTTGGGGATTTCTGGACTGTTGTATTTGTTCATCTTTTTTCCTTTTGGTGTTGTTCCTGAGATTTGGTGGCCATGTCCAGTGATCCAGCTGTGGATATACAGAGATTATTCAGGCAAAATCTTCCTGATCTTTCTTAATGTACTATTGACTAATATGCAGTCCAGCTAGGAGAATCTTCTTCTCATCGAAATGTGGCTGTAGGTGAGATAGAAAGTAATAAATCATTGGAGAAGTTCTTTATTGATGAAAATAAAAGTAGAAATGTAAATCCTTCTCCTTTATTGGACAGAGTATGGCTGGTAATTTAACAACAGAAACACAGCAAATGTATGATAAACTGGATAGACTTATGCATAGAGAACTAGCAGTACATTTAAATATTCCGAGTTTATGACATTATCTCGAATTAGATGTGACACCTCAAGGCTTAAGAGCCTTTAAAATTCTGACTACCCCCTTTGATGTGAATAATGAGGAAGATGCTAAATTTCAAAAGAGGTGGGTGAATGCTGCTCAATCAAATGGATATCAGTCCTAGTAGAAAGAGACTCACTGAAACAGTGTAAACCTAAAATGGAAGTATCAGTTACATGTGAGCAGCTAGCTTCAGATACATCACCAAGGAAATTGGATAAACTTCTTAGCAATATCCACACTAAGTTGGCTGAGTTAGAAAAACAACTATTAACTGTTAAAAGAAAATTGTTTAGAGAGCTACAGGACTACAAGAGGGAGTGTGCCTTTTTGTGGACATCCAATAAGAATGTACAATGTAAGGAAGTGCATTTTCTAACTTCAGAACAGCAGAACCAACATCAAGAAGGCGCAGCAGCGCTTTCTGAATATATAGAAGAGTCGACAGATTGGGATAGTGATCAGGCCGACTGTCCTGTGCTGCCAATGGTGAAAGAGCTGGTTTACATGCATAAAAACTTTCAGAGGGATGAAGTTAACGAAAACAACAGAAAATGAATGATACACATACGAATCCAACAGGGACAATTCGTTTCAATAGCATATGGCTCCACAACAACAACAACAGTTTCAAAGGTACAAGACATTTAGAAAAAAACAATTTAAAGACTTGTAGCAACACTAGTTATGTTGTAAACTTATCTGGATATATGCTAAATGATTACGAAGCTGTAGTTTTAAATCTAGGCTTGAAATTTGTGCCTACGGTTCTTCCCAGACTTCATTTTATTAAAAAAGACATCTTTTGCCTTATGAGAAAATTGCATTTATGGAATTTTTTTGAAAAAGGAAAACGTGTTAACTGTCCGTATACTGTCATTGAATCTTCTTATGATACATATATAAGTTTCCATTCTTTTTTGTCAGAATTAGAAAGTCTTGATGACTTGAATGATTACTGTCAGTTAAATACAAACATGGTTTCTTTTAAGTCACAGTTTATTCCTCATTTTACGCATGATGGTGGGCAACATTTTTCTATTACGGTAAACTTTGCTGTTGAAAATGTTTTTCAGGAATTTTTGAGTAATAGAAACCAAGTGAGGTAGAAACTGACAAAGTTAGAATGGGAAACACTACAAATGTTGAAAAATAAGAGGGAAGTTGTTTTTAAACCAGCTGACAAAGGTAATAAATTGGTCATGTTGAATAATACTCAGTACTTGAAAATATGTTATGACCATTTGAATGACACAAGTACATATAAAGTAGTTTATAAGGAAGATTATAAAAAAGCTATTCAAAATTATGAAGAGTTATTGTTAAAAGGCAATAGATTAGGATATTATATGGAAGATGATATAAATAGAAAGTTCAGCATAGCTGGATGTGAAATGGCATCATTTTACTGCTTACCAAAAATACACAAAGACTGTCACAATCCCCCTGGTAGACCCATAGTATTAGCATGCCAGTATTTTCTAACTAAATTGGGTGTTTTTTTACACTACTATTTATTAGACATAGTTAAAAACAGGCTTCATATATTCAAGATTCTTTTGATTTTTTTGAGTAAAATCAAGAATGTGCAGTGGAAAGAGAATATGATATTTTTGGTTATTGATGTTCGCAGTCTTTACACCAATATTGAGCATAATTTTGAAATAGAGACATTAATATTTTTTTTGGGTGACAGTCCTGTTGCTACATACATAATAGAGTTGATAAAGTTTAGTTTGAAAAACAATTATTTTGAGTTTGATCTTACCTTATACCATCAAATACGAGGCACTGCCATGGGTGCCTCCTTTGCACCAATGTATGCAAATATTATGATGCATTAGTTTGAACACGCATATGTGTATAAGAGCAATTTTTTTCCAAAAATATATACATTTTTATTACAGATATATAGATGATTTGATATTTATCTGCCAAGGTGATTTTTTAGAATTTCATCAATTTGTGGATGAGTTAAACAACAATAGATTCGGTTTTCAATTTGAGGTCTCAGATAGTGGGGCTCAAGTGGTTTTTTTGGACATGCATTTGAAAGGAATTAATGAAGGGCAAATTGTCACAACAGTACATAGGAAATTTGATGATATAAACCAAGTTTTACATGGTACCAGTTTTCATCCACCCCACTTAATAAAATCTTTACCATTTGGTGAGTTTACCTGCATAACACATTTATGTAATAATGATATAGCCCTAGAAAATGAACATGAAAAGGCAGTTGAAAATTTTATTTCTAGAAGTTATGATAGGCGGGAAGTGCTTAATTCTTTGGAAAAAGTGAAAAAAGAAGAAAATATTAGACAAATAAGACCCTTTACTACTGTGAGTAAGAATGTAGAAAGAGAAAAGATGTACATGGTACTTACATATGATTTGTTACGTGACAAAATGTTTAAGATTGTTAAAGATAACTGGAAATATTTATTCAAGTTTAAAGAATGTTTACAGTTGTGTAAGGTACCTATATTATCATTTAGGAGGGGAAGGAATATTAGAGACATACTTGTTTATAGTAAATATACAGCCTCTTGTCAAAGTATGTATAAAACTCTTAGTTATAAAGGCACACAGCCATGTGGAATACTAGGTCTATTGCTACTTCATGTCAATTGGTGGTTCAAACTTTTAAAAATATTAATGGTCAGAAATGTAAAGTGTTAGGAAGTTTTAATTGCCACACAACATATGTGATATATGCTTTGAAATACTCCTGCAACAAGTTTTAAGTTGGCAAAAGAAAAAGAATGTTTAAAGTTCATCTCCAGGAACATGTTAGAGACATTAAACATCAAAGAATAGAAAATCCTGTAGCACAACATTTTTTAGACTTTCATAATTGTGATCCCATGTGTTTACATGGGACAATTTTAGAAAAAAATGAAAATTATGGGGGGTTTAGTAATGTTAAAAGGAAACTTTTATATAAGGAATCTTTATTTTAAAGTTTGGTACCCTGGCCCCCTGCTGGTATACATATGTCATGCCATTGCAAAGTTTTATTGTAAACTGCTATTAAGTGTTTAATTGCTTAATTGTATTTAATTAAGTAATTTATTGCTTTTTTATACTACAAAAGGTGTGCATTATTTGGTGTGATTTATTCCATTGAAGGCATTGTATGCCAAGGTGCTGGAGAGGAATCAATAGAACAAATTTTCTTGGGGATTACTGGACTTTCATATTTGTTCATCTTTTTTCCTTTTGGTGTTGTTCCTTATATTTGGGAGGTATAAGGAGCATGGTCCAGGAGTCTGAGGAGAATTGACTACCAAAGTTTGATTTGAGACATAGAGAAGGAATCAAGTTTAAATGCACAGAGAACCAAGTAGCAGCATCTAGAATATTTCTAGAATCCAACCCTTTCTAAAAAGCCATAGTTGAAGCTAAGGCCCTGGTAGAGTGGGCTTTGACCCTGCCTGGAATGGATTTGTTATGGTGATTATAACAAAAGCTAATAGCCATAAACAACCATTTGGAAAGAGTCTGTTTTGACACAGGTTGTCCTTTTGTCTTACCTTCACAAAAATGAACAATTGATAAGATTAAGTTCAGTCAAGAATGGTCTGTGGACATCGAAGGTATGGAGAATTCTTGCTCCCTCATTTTTAAGGTTCAGGAAAGAAAACGGCGAGTTAGATAGTTTGGCTTAAAGTAAACTTGGATACTACTCTAGGCATAAAAGAATGATTAGTTCTCAAAGAAACCCTATCCCTGTGTAAAATGCAATGGGGTGACTCACTATAAGAGCTTGCAACTCAGATACCTTTATTGCAGAGGACAGGGCAATCAGTAAAATGGTTTTCCATGTTAAGAAACTCAAGTCAGCCAGATTAGCTGGCTCAAATATTACAAGTGGTAGCTTCTCTAACACAAAATTAAAATCCCAGGGAAGGGTCACCAGTTTTCTAGGAGGCCTGTTATGAGACTACAATGAAAGAGTAGAATCCATGGGCAGACATGCTGAAACAGTTGATAAATGAATCTTGATAAAGGGGGTCCCCTTCATATAAACGGAATCACACTTACCCGACTTTCATAATATCGAGCAGAGAACACTGAAAGTCCACAACACCAACTGCTCAGAGCAGTGATGTGTAACTAAAGGTAAGTAATTACTTGGCCAGCATGCTGACCTTTGCCCCTGACCTCCACGGTAGTGCAATCTTGGCATTAGTATATTTAGTTAGGGAGTTGTGGGGGCACGGGCCCCAACGTGAGTGTGTTTTCTTTGCATTCATTTCAGTTTGTCGGGTTAGCCAATGGGTTACTTACCTTTACATGTCTGTGTTCTGGGTGGTCAGTGTTGTGGACTTTCGGTGTTCTCAGCTCGATGTTATGAAAGTTGGGTAAGTGGGGTTTTGTTTATATGAAGTAGACCCGATAAAGGAATAAGAAAGGCCATAGAATAATAACTCACACAAATGTTGTAAAACCAGAAAAGAACTCACCCTGACTGGGTGCTGATTATGCTGATAGCATCAACTAGAAAACCGTTCCCATTTCCTAATATATGATTTTCTAGTATCAGGCTTTCTTGCCTCGATTAATACCTACTGCATGTCCTCAAAAAACAGGTGCCAAAAAGGAATTAAGACCCTATCATCCAGGCAGTTAGTTGAAGGTAATTGATGTCAGAGGTGTTCCAAACACCCCTGGTCTTGTATGAGTAGATCCAGGATGCGAGGAAGCTTGGGGAAATTGCCCCTAGCCATTTCCAAAAAAAAGGAGAACCACAGTTGCCTGGGGCAGAAAGGAGTTACCACAATGATCTTGGAGAATTCTTTCTGAATCTTCAGAAGTACCTTGTTTATTAGTGGAAAGGCATACATGGGCAATCCTATCAGAAGAAAAGAAAAGCCATTTGTCTTCCAGGTCAGTTTACATAGAATCCTGGAACAAAATTTTGCCAGTTGATTTTTCAGAGAGGATTGAGAAATTCCCTACAGATAGATCAAATCTTGGAAGACCCCCGGATCTAGTTTCCATTTGTAAGGGTCCATCCTGGTCCTGCTCAATTTGTCTGCCACACAATTTAGCTCTGACAGAATGTAGGATGTCTGTAGAATGAAATTGGGTTGAGAAGCTATATTCCAAGCTGACAAGGCTAGTCTGCAAAGGGGGGCATGACCTGATTCCCCGTTGTTTGTTGACGTACCACATGACTTTGGTATTGTGTGTAACTACGTGAAGAGGTCCTAGGGACCGAAGATGGTTCAAAGAGTTGAGTGACTTGAACAGGGCAAGGATCTCCTTGATATTTATGTGCTTGAGTCTGTCCATGGTGTCCCACACCCCCTGCACTTTTATCCCTCCTGAAAGTGCTCTCCAAGCAAAGTCCAAAGTGTCTGTAGTAACTGACTGCTTTGGAGCAGACCAGAAGGGGAGGAGAACTGGATTTAAGAACGTCTGTCTCCACCAAAAGATTTTTGTTCTGACAAACTGCAGCACTGAGATTTGAAAAGATAAGGGGCACTGATGTTGGGACCAAAGAGATTTTAGATACCACTATTATCCTTCTCATGTGGAGTCTTGCCAGGGATATCATGAGAATCATAGATGCAGTGAGACCCAAAATCCTGAGGCATTCCCTGTCAGAGAGTCTCAGTGTAAAACCTTAGAACAGACCTAAATAAAGATCTATTTTTTCCTATGGAAGAAAAGTTCTTTGAACTGAGGTGTCTAGTTGACATTCCAGGAACACAATCCTTTTTTGAGGGAGTCAAAAAAGACTTTTGAATGTTCTCTTGAAATCCCTGTTTGTAAAAGAGATCGCTCACCCAAGACAGAGATTCTTCACACTTTGAAAGACACTGCAAAGATAAGCAAGTCATCTAAATATGGAAAAATGTGAATACACTGTAGCATGCAATGAGCTACAGTGGATATAAAAAGTGTATGCACCCCTGCTAAAATGCCAGGTTTTTGTGATATAAAAAATTAGACTACAATAAATCATTTCATAACATTTTCCACCTTTAATGTGACCTATAACCTGTATAATTCAATTGAAAAACAATCAAATCTGCTAGGGGAAAAAATATACAAAATAAAAATGTACAATAAGCTGGTTGCATAAGTTTGCACTTCCTTAAACTAATTCTTTGGTGAAGCACCTTTTGATTTAATTACAGCATTCAGTCTTCTTGGGTAGGAGTCTATCAGCATGGCACATTTTGACTTGGCAATATTTGCCTACTCTTCCTTGCAGAAGCGCTCCAAATCTGTCAGATTGCGAGGGGATCTCTTGTGCACAGCCCTCTTCAGGTCACCCCACAGATTTTCTATTGGATTTAGGTCTGGGCTCTGGCTAGGCCATTCCAAAACTTTAATTTTTTTCTGGTGAAGCTATTCTTTTGTTGATTTGGATGTATGCTTGGGATCATTATGTTGAAAGGTGAACTTCCTCTTCATCTTCAGGTTTCTAGCAGACACCTGAAGGTTTTGGGCCAAAAGTGACTGGTATTTGGAACTGTTCATAATTCCCTCCAGCTTGACTAAAGCCGTATTTACAGCTGAAGAAAAGCAACCCCAAAGCATGATACTGCCACCAACATACTTTACTGTGGGGATGGCGTTCTTTTGGCGATGTGAACTGCTGTTTTTGTGCCAAGCGTAACTTTTGGAATTGTGGCCAAAAAGTTCAACCTTGGACTCATCAGACCATAAAACATTTTCCCACATGCTTTTGGGAGACTTGATATATTGTTTTGCAAATGTTAGCCAGGCCTGGATGTTTTTATGTGTAAGAAAAGGCTTTCCATCTTGCAACCCTACCCCACAGTCCAGACATATGGAGAATGTGGGAGATTGTTGTCACACGTAGTACACAACCAGTACTCTCCAGAAATTCCTGAAGCTCCTTCAGTGTTGCTGTAGGTCTCTTGGCGGCCTCCTTGACCAATTTTTGTCTTGTCTTTTCATCAATTTTGGAGGGATGTCCAGTTCTTTGCAACATCACTGTTGTCCCATATTTACTCCACTTTTTGATGACTGTCTTCACTGTGTCCCATGGTATATCCAATGCTGTGGAATTTTTTTTTTTATACCCTTCTCCTGACTGATACCTTTCAAGAATGAGATCCCTTTGTTGCTTTTTAAGCTCTCTGCGAACCATGGCTTTTGCTATAGCAGGCAACTGAGTAAATGTCAGGACAATCCTACTAGGACAGCTGAACTTTATTTGGGGTTAATCAGAGTCTCTTTAATTGCTGGCAGGTGTGTACCTATGAAGACTGAATGTTGTAATTAAATCAAAAGTTGCTTCAACAAAGTATTAGTTTAAGGGTGTGCACACTTATGCAACCAGCTTATTGTAAGTTTTTTATTTTTTATATTTTTCCCCTAACAGATTTGTTTTTCAATTGAAATGTATGGATTGTAGGTCACATTAAAGGTGGGAAAAGTTTTTAAATGATTTATTGTGGTCTCGTTTTTTATATCACAAAAACCTGGCATTTTAACAGGGGTGTGTACACTTTTTATATCCACTGTCTAATCAAAGCTAGACACTTTGTGAACACTCTTCTGTAGTGAATAGTCCAAAGGGTAAAACAGAGAACTGATAATATGATCCAAATGCACAAAACTTGAGACATCTGAAGTCTGGATTAATAAGTATGTGATGGTATGTATCTTTTAAGTCTAGTGTTACCAGGAAACTTGAAAGAGGAAGAAGCGGTAACAGGTAGTGAAAAGACATTTTGAATTTAGGCACTAGCACAACAGGTTTAAGAAAAAAGACCCAGAAATGGTCCCCAAGCATTTTCTTTCTTTGGTACTAGAAACATCCTCTAATAAAACAGTTTCCCCACCTGGGAAAGAGGAACTGGTTCTGTCACTCTTTGAGACAGCATGTGATGAAGAACAGGTGGAAACAGAAGAGTCTTTTCTGCAGGATGAGGACTGGATACATTTCTTCCCAGTGCTCTCTACAACCTTGACAGATAATTTTCAGAACCCATGTAATGAAAACGATCTGTTGCCAAAGAGAAAACTGGAGATTCAGACTTTCTGAAAGAGAAAGGGGACCAGGTTGGGCAGGGGTTACAAGGTCTCCTGAACAGTCAGATTTGTTAGACTGTCCTTGGATTTTGGGAGGTTTACGACTTCCTTTTGGAAGCCCCTTGCCATTTCTTCTTAAACATCTGTTTACCTGAATTCAGTTGAGGCTGTTTATTCTGTTTTTTGCCAAAACTGGATGAGGAAAAAGAAAAATTCCTTGGACAATTTGGAAACGGAGGGCTGAAAAATCTTAGAGACTCCCTCAATAAGCTTACCCATTTCATTAAACTTTTTGATCACCTCTTCAGCAGAGTGGCCAAACACTAAATATCTATCTAATGGAAAATTAAAATCTCATTTTTAAATTATCTGGGAGGCTCAGAGAATTCAGCCAAGCAAACCTCCTTAAAATAGTACCATTGGCTATAGCCCTGGAGGAAGTATCAACAGCAACACACACTGCAAACAATGAGTAGTGAACTGTGCAATATAAGAAACTAAATTATTCAAAGCAGATTTGTCTTCACAGAAAAAATAACTTTAGATTAAACATTCTCCATACCATCACAATTTGACAGAACAAACTTTAACATACGAGCCTGACACTTCAAAATTCTGAAAGAAAATGTTGCAGAACGATACACTTTTCCCCATACCTATCAATAATTTTCCCATTCTTATTATAAAGAGTAGGATTGGAATAATTTTCCCCATACCTATCAATAATTTTCCCATTCTTCTTATAAAGAGTAGGATTGGAATAAACTAAGTGTTTAGCAGTAATGGAATCAACTAAGCCAACAGCTGCTCATCTGGTTTGGGAATAATGTATAAAAATTTAGAAGACTGCTTTTGTAGGGACATCTGGCTACCTATCAGGAAAATTACAGACAGTAAGACACATATCCTCTAAAGAATACTAGATAGAAGGAATGGGTGTAGGTTTTGGAAAATCCTTCTGTAGCAACTCAGTGTTTTCTGGGGGACTGAGAAAACTCTGTTTTCTCACTGCAAACAAGAGGACATTCTAACAACAGTCTCAGAGAAAGACAAATCCCCACAGGGAGAATTATAAACTGAGGTCTCCTCTGAGTTTGAATTAGAAATCTGAGGACAAAAGCCTAAACCTGTCCCTGCATCCTCCCTGTACAGATTCAGAATCTTGAATCTCCTCAGGAAAAGAGAAATCTCTCTTTCTTTTACCAGAAACTACTTTACAAGAAGGATCAATAGCCTGAATTAAAATCTGAGCTACTCCTAATAAACTACTTCTATCCACAAAAAATAGTAGTTGATACATGCTTGGTTTTCTATTTCTTTTTGACAGGTAAAATGGGGCCAACCGTGTTATTAATGGCAGCAGCTGCTCCCACAAGAATCGGAACAGTATTCTGACACAACAGGGAATCCTTCCCTGTTCCTCTCCCTGAACTGACAACAGTGGCTCTCCCTTGCCACTTGGGGGACTCCAACAGCCACACAGGATGTGGCTAACCCCCAGTTCATAGTGGCTGTAGGTACTACACCAGAGGAATCTGGGGTAAAAGATGAGTGGTCTGAGGCAGAGCACATTGCCATAGCAAAGTCAGCCACCTTTGGTTGAGGCAAATTTCTAGACTGCTCTGGTGGCAAAGCCTGTTTGCTTAACTTTGTCTTTTTGTGGCTGGAAGAAGGACTGACATTGGGACCCATAGTCTGTTCCATGGTTAAAAATGATGCCTCTTTCCTAGGGAAGATAAGCAGCAAATGTTGGTAAAACATGTTCATTCATCCAACATAAACTGTTTCCCCCAACCTTGCTCACTGTCTGACCACATCTCCTAACTTTTAACTTCTACTCTCTTACTGTCTTAACACTTCTATTCCTCCTGGACTGTCTACCTGGATTCTTGCAAATTCCGACTCCCTATTCTTCAGTATAACCTCTCTCCCTACACACCTCCTTTAAAATCATCTGAAAGTAACCTATGTGTGCACTGAAGAAATACTTAGACTGTAAGAATGTCTTTCCCACATTGACTGCATTACTAATTGACTTGTAAATATTTGATGTGTAAATTGTTGTAAATACCAGCTAAAATATCTTGTCATTCCATTTTGATTTTTGCCTCTGTAATTGTTTTACTATACTGTCTAATGAATGTATTACTACAGTGTATAATAGTTTTTCTGAAGCTTTTCTCCCCAGGCCTCCACTGAAAAAGGGCTAATTGCAGCTCAGTCGGTCTACTCCCGGTCAACAAATGCAAAATAAAATAAATAAACTACAATTCAACAAGTTACTTTTTGACAGAAAAAAAAAAAACAGAGTAAAAAGCACTTTAAAACAAGTTGGCAGTCCACAATGGAAAAATAAACAATTTCTCCATAGTGAAAAATGTTTTCAGTTAGTTTACACTATTTTAAAACTGGCAGAAGGATGGGCTCCATTTAAAAGAATATTAGTCTTCAGAGAGTCCATTAAATAACAACACTCCTAACTTTAAAATAATTTTCCTGAAGAGGGAAGTAATAAAACATTAACAAAGTTTAAGAAAACTGAAGTTTTTCCCTCAAAAGATCATCTTCCTAGCCATTGAAAGCACAAGCTGACCGCCTTTCTTCAAAAGCCTCAGAGGAGCGTACTCTTCAAAGGCAGTAAAGCTCTGAAGGGCTTTGCACCCAAACTTGCATTTTGGCTCAATTTGCTTGACAATTTGGGGGCATGGAATGTGCCTTGAAACTTTGGAAGCTAGCCTGGCTGTTACATCCTTGGTAGGATATAACCCATACAGCTAAAGTTACTACAGCAGTGATCAATACGAAAAACATCTCCAGTTAGCTGAAAATGAATGAGACTATGCAAACATTACAGAAACAAATACATAAGATAACATCACAGAGTATCACACAATAACAGTGCTTTGAAAGGGGGTAAAGTAAAGTAAAGTAAAGTCAGTTCTAGCATAAAATCACCAAAATGCAGTTTTCAATTAGGTTATCAACATTTGTACTGGCGCTGGTGTACCATGCCATAGAACTCACCCCCACATCACAAAGAATTCTGTGTCCACTCAAACATTCTAATTCCATTGCACTCCTGGCAGAAGCAGCAGAAACATTTAAGAAAACATGCACACACTATTATTTAGCCAGTGTGTTCTAAGGCAAGATAGCTTAAGTGGGACAAGTTGTTTATAGTGCAACATTGTTCTTTACTTCAATGCACAGCCAAATTTCAGGATTCATCTATATCATTTCTAGAAACTTATTTTTTTTTATTTTATTTTTAGCTTTGTAATGTTAGTTAGGTATGTGTGATGATTTTCATGGGTAATCTTGTAGTGTTAGACCGGTAATCAGTTTGCAAAGTCACAAACTATGCAACTAAGAAAATACCCAGCCAACTAGATAAACTGTATTCTCATATGCTAGCAAGAACACATTGAAGGATATGATCATTGTACTGAACACTTAAGGAGGCTGCTCTGTACTTTGGCGTGCAGCAAAATACAGTGCTGGATACTGTATCACACTCAAACAGAACACTGACTTTATATTAAATGTCAATTAAATGTATGCAGAAAGAGTTTACCTGATTGTGAATGATCATCTCTCTCTGTCAAGCTCTTAATGCAAGAAATCTGGACAAAGCCTAACAAAATAGGGGAAAAAGGCCCCAAATTAGGGACGCATTTTAAATATTGCTCTTATAACCTTGGAAAGTTGCTAGAGTAACTTGGTTCATTTTAACATACATTTTCTGAAGGATTTAAAGTTTGAAAATTAAATGTGTATTACTTAGTGATGTCAGTCCTCAGATTATCCAAGTGATTTGCCAGAAAAAAAACACACCGTTTTTGAGGAACAGTCCAAAAATAAGAGCCAAAAATCTGGACAGTTGAGAGGTATGTGAATGATGGATTTGTGATAATGGGCAAGATATCATTACTTTGGGGAGACAGTAAGAAAGAAAATTTTGTGAGGCAGATGTACAATAAAAGACCCATATAAGCAAGCTTCAGCACAGAAGTTTGGTTCTGACTATACTCCAAACATCTTGCATTCAATTAGGGGCCTGAGTGTGGGATTAGCTTGCCAAGGAAGGATGGGGTGAGTAGCCAGTGCCATCTCAACCACTGGGAAAGGGTTGACAGAGTCGCACTAAAAAGCTCCACCTGATGGAAGATCCTGGACTGCACCTCTTGTTCTAGGGGATTTAGACAACAAGCCTTTCATAGGGTATACACATTCCATCAATGCATGTGTTTGTGTGTGGAAGCATGTAGCTACAAAAGCCCAGCCTAGCATACATAGCATCATGTTTTCAGCTTGCAGGAGCAGTGATAGCAACATTCAAACATCTTCTAACCCACTTGGATGATGGCCAGGATCCGACTTTTATCTCTTAATCCTAATGCCCAAGGATGCCAGAGACTAGGGAGGTTCTGGAGACTTGGTGGTTTCAGAGACTGAGAGGATGGTGTCAAACTTATTTACAAAATACTGATATAATGTATTTAAACATTCTAATTTTGTATAAATCAGTTTAAAATATATAAAACACTCTGCATTTAGGATCTTGTCTTGCTTATGTAACCATTTCATAAATGTTCTCTGTTCATGAGATATTGTGCAATCCTTAGTCTTACTTGCTTTGTTCTGTCTCTCTACGACACATAATGTATCTGATGATCCATTTTTTTTCTGTTACTTGTAAAGTCCAGATCATGGCATATTACTTTATTGGTCTGAAATGTATAGCTACTAAGGGTAAAGCATAATTAGTCTTATAGTATACATTTTCCGATACCAATTTTTTTTTTCCATTTCTGGGCTGTGGTGGAGCTGGAGCCTATTCTGACACTGAAAGGGAACAAGGCAAAGAAACTTATCCTGGACAGGATGATAGGCAATCATAGGACCACCGCCACCACCCAACCCAAAAGTGGTCTGGACCATAGACTGGTTCATCTCAGTTGTTCAAACCATTACTTCTTTGTGGAACTGACCTTTGCCTGACCACTATCCCTTTCAGTGACCACGTATCCTCCCTTCTCCATTCATCCTCATTCATTTCATTTTCACCATTTCATATAAAATCCTTTCACTAGGGTTCACCTAATCAGAATCCTCTTTTTTTTCTGACCAGCAGTGAGGAGTGGAAGACAGCCACTTGAAAGCTATTATCCTAGGTTGGGACAGACCTTTTCCTTATGGCCTGGTAGCCAATAAGCACACTGTAAAGGTACACCTTAAAATACTTTGTTGTGGTTCATACTACAATATATTCTCCTCGACTGAAATTCAGTGGCTTGCATGTCAGGCCACATTCCATGTACATTGTCTTGCTTTTACTGTTTAGATTTGGCTGTCAGCATTGTTAAGATAGCAGAACACAGACACCACCCTGTATAGTATGGTAAAGATGACCGATTGTTGCCATTTCTTCCAGCCATCCTCCTGCACCTGATCCCACTAACTGAACCTGGATCACCAGGGCTACATTCATAAGTGCCATGCAGCTGATTAGAGTCCTAGATCTGCAACTGCTTTAGTAACTACTATCTGACTGAGACACTTACCATCACATTGGATCTTCAAGAAAACCATCTAATCACAAGATTACTAGGACTTTGCTCCTCACAGGCACTAAGATTGCTTTTATAGAAAACATTTGTGGGAATTGACTCTATCTGCTGAGACATCCTCAGCACTTCAATAGAGTTAAACTCTATTAAAATCTTTCACAGGTTTTTCAACACTGTGATCCTTGAAAAAAACAATTTATTCACCTCTTACAGCTTAAATACTTCTTCAATCTGCATGTACATCTAGATATAAAAATGTGTCAGAGATATGCAGACAGAAACAGGGAATCAACAGCTGTTAGAATGAGGTATGTTGTGCAGCCAGATGACTGTCTTGACAAATAAGCATTATGCTGAAAAAGTACAGTTGTGTACACTTACCATAAATGTAGATGTTTGAGTGTATTCACTGTTGCAGTCATTACATTTGGGTAATCTGCTGATAGGTTGCCCTCAGTCAGCCTGAATTCCAAAGTCTTGGGTCCTGTGTCGGTTGCTGTCTCCTCTTCCATAACGTCAGGTCATCAGGGGTATAAAACATGTAGCCAATGCCATTTTCTTTAGTTTTTCTTGCCCCCGATGTCAGATGCCCCCAAAAAGGTAGCAATATTTTATATTATATATATATATAATATATATATATATATATATATATATATATATATATATATACACACATACATGCATCAATATAAACTTTACCTTCATCTACAAGCAAATACACCACATAGGTTGTAGGAGATAGAGAAGGAAAGATAAACTGCAGATTCACAGGGGGATGGTGGGAGGGTAACCTGGACTGCAACAGTGAATACACTCGAATATCTACATTTATGGTAAGTGTACACAACTGTACTATGCTCTTCGTGTTTAACTGTTGCAGTCATTACATTTGGGTAGAATCCCAAAGCTATGGTTGGGAGGCTGGAGCTAAACAGCATTAGGTGCGGCTATAAGGCCCTGCAGCACTGCAGTGGCAAAGCCTGCCCTGGTCTTAGTGTAGCGAGGCAAATGGTAATGCTTTGTAAAGGTGTGAACAGAACTCCAAGTAGCAGCCTCTAGAATATCTTTGGTTGGTACTCCTCTGATAAAGGCTGCTGAAGTAGCTGCAGCTCTGGTGGAATGAGACCTAATGCCCTTGGGCACAGGTTTACCATGGTGTAAGTAGCAGAAATGGATGTAGTGGCTTATCCACTTTGAAATTGTCTGCTTTGAGATAGCCTTTCCTTCTGATTCTGCAGCATATGACACTAGTAATTGATCAGTTTTTCTTAGAGCTTTTGTTTTGCTCAAGTAGAATCTTAGCTGTCTGTGTACATCCAAGGAATGCAGAATTCTCTCCCCTTTGTTCTGTGGATTTGGATAATAAGTTGGCAGATGAATTGTTTGGTTAAGAGCCACACTGGAAACCACCTTAGGCATAAAAGTAGGATTTGTCCTCAGAGACACCCTGTCTGGGTAAAATATGATAAAAGGCACTACAGCCATGAGGGCCTGTAGCTCTGAAACTCTTCTTGCTAAAGTAACTGCTAGTAGCAGAGCTGTCTTCCATGATAAGAACATTATATCAGCGGTAGCAGCTGGTTCAAATGGAGGCAGGGTGAGCTTTTCCAACACATAACTGAGGTCCCATGCAGGTAATGGTGATCTTCTAGGAGGCCTTAGGTTTTTGGCTCCCCTAAGATACTGCTTTAGTAAAGGATGAGAAAAGAATGGTGGCTCTGTATTGTAATGAGCCGAAATGGCAGAGGCATGGATTTTAATTGATGAGAAAGATAGGCCTTTGTCAAGCATCTCAGTTAAGTATTGCAATATCTGAGGAATATGTGGTGCTGCTGTATCAGTTACTTGTGCTTCATTCCATGCACAGAATCAATTCCATTTGTCAGCATAAGATTTTCTAGTACTAGGCCTTCTGGCTTCCAAAATGACATCCATCACAGCTTTACTGAGAGGTGTTGTTCGTATGATTACATGATTAGCCATGCTGCCAGGGTCAGAGTCTGTAGTTGATTGTGCAGGATCTGATTGTTTTGCTGGGACAGTAGTTGTGGTCTTTGAGGCAAGGTCCAAGCTGGGTATTGAGACAAGTTCCTTTGGGAACCAGTACTGACGGGGCCAGTCTGGAGCAATTAATATCATCTTTGGCTTCTCTTGCCTGACTTTTAGGAGGACCTTGGGTAGAAGAGGCAGAGGAGGGAAGGCGTAAACTGACAGGTTTTTCCAGCTGAAGGATAGGGCGTCCACTTTCCATGCTTGTCTGTGATAAGTCCTTGTACAGAATCTTTTCAATTGATAATTTTGTGGAGAGGCAAATAGATCTATGTCTGGGCTCCCCCATTTCTCTGTTATCATGCTGAATACTTGTGGATTTAGTTTCCACTCATGAGGATCCATAAGGTTTCTGCCTAAATCATCTGCCAGAGTGTTCTGTTTTCCTGGCAGGAATTGAGCTTGAAGATTTATTTGGTAGGTCAAAGCTGTGTCCCTCAGTGCCATGGCTAATCTGCAAAGGGGGCAGGAGTGTGTGCCCCCTTGTTTGTTTATATACCACATGACTGTGGTGTTGTCCGTCTTTATCAGTAGTTGTCCTGGATGAAGTAAGTCCTTGAAGGCTATTAGGGCATTTTGAACAGCTAGCATCTCTTTCTGGTTGATATGTAGATGCATTTGATTTGGTACCCATATGCCCTGAATGCATCTTCCTGCCATGTGGGCCCCCCAGGCATAATCTGATGCATCTGTTGTTAAGGTCTGGCTGGCAGGGGGTAGAGTGAAGGGCCATCCCATGTTTTGGTGGCAGGCCTTTGCCCACCCCACCATAGGAACTCCTGTTGCAGGCAGGGGATGAGAGGAATCATTGTTTCCAGACTGTGTGAATGTTGACTCCATAAACTTTTTAGGTACCATTGCAGTTTCCTCATATGCAGTCTTGCATATGGAATTAGTAGGATGCAGGATGCCATGAAGCCCAGAGCCTGCAGAATTTGTCTTTCAGAAGACTGGGTTTTTGTTGCCATCAGTTTGAAGTAAGTAGTCAGTTGCCTTTGTTTGTCTGGCGTGAAGTAAGCCATCTGGGCAGTTGTATGCAAGCTTGCACCCAGGAATGTTATCTTTTGAGTGGGTAACAGTTGTGAATTATTTTCATTTATTGTGTACCCTAGGCATGCTAGAAGCCTTTTCACAAACACCAGGTGTTGTAGAAGAGTGTCTTTGTTCTCTGCTTAAATGAGGCAGTCATCCAAGTACGGATATATTTGAATACTTCTTTGTCAGCAAAATGCAATTACTGGTGCCAGGCACTTTGTAAAGACCCTGGGCACAGTAGATAAGCCAAAGGGCAGTGCAGAGAATTGGTAATGCATTAAGCCAGCCTTGAATCTGAGGTATCTTCAGCACAACTGTCTTATTGGGACATGCAGGTATGCCTCTTTAAGTCTAAAGTCACCAGCCAAGCATTCTTGCCCAGCATGGACAGAAGCTGTTGCAAGGTAAGCATTTTGAATCTTGGAATGTCCAGGTATGTGTTCAGAATCGATAAATCCAGTATTGGCCACGAGGCCTTGTCCTTTCTGGGTACCAAGAACAGTCTTGAGTAAAATCCTTGTCCTTTTTCCTGTTCTGGTACTGTCTGAATGGCCCCCATTATCCATAAGGGACATAACCTGTTTCTGTACCTCTGCCCATTGTTTTTTTGGCAGGTCTGGCCAACCATTTGTCATTGGCAGAGTGTGGAAATGGAATCTGTATCCCTGTGATACGATGTTCAGTACCCACTTGTCCTGGTTTATTAATTGCCAATTTTGTGCAAAAAGTGCTAATTTTTCCCCTATGGGTGCTGCCAACAGATAAGTGCTTGGTGTAGGCAGAGGGAAGTCATTGGGATTGCTTTCTGTAGGTTTGCGCTTTATCTCCCCTGGATTTGGAGTTGGATGCGCCCCATTGCTTTGACCTGTATGAGTCTTGAGCCTGGTACCTTGAACCCTAAGGGCATCTGCATTTGCCCCTTTGAGCTCTGTCTGACACAGGAAAGGACCAATTTTTTGTAGGCCAGTGTCTACCGAATCTAGGTGACTGCACTTGTAAAAAATCTTTAACAGTTTGCATAGACTTAGCTTTGACTTCCATTTTCTTTAAAACCTCTTCTGCCTTAATACCAAACAGAGAATCATGCTGTAAAGGTGCATCTAGCAGTTTAGCTTTAACATGATCAGGCAAATTTTGTTCCTTTAACCAGGCATGCCTCCTAATAACAGATCCAGTAACTGCGGCTAACAGATCCAGTAACTGCTGCCCTGCAGGAGGCCTCTAAAGAATCAAAACCACATTGCAAAGTATGCTTTCCAACTTGTTCAGCTGCATGCAATAATTCCTGCAATTCCTTATTTTCTGCACATTCTGAAATCAACATCATTTTCTGTTTCAGCAATCCCATAACATGTTGCTGGTACTTGAGCATATGAAATGGACAGTTTAAGGCCCTAATTGCCAAGGTTGCAGATGTATAAACCTTTTTTCCCCATCTGTCCAGCACCCTTGAATCTCTGTCAGAAGGGGTAGGTTTTTTTTGCTGTTGAGGCCTTAACTCCCTTTGGACCCTGTGAAATAGTTTCAGGATCTGCAGCAGGGTTTCTAAATAAAAATTTATGAGAGTCAGGGACCCTGTAATACCGGTCAGGCTTACTGGGAGCCATAGGTAGAGAGTCACGGGTCAGGCTTGACTCCGAAAAAACATCATCCACAATGTCTAACACAGGGGGAATGGCTAAAGGTTTGTGCTGAGGGAGAAGGAGGAAATCCCTGAGCCTCTTTTTTGATTCTGAGAAGTCTTGACTCTCCCAGTGAAAATGCTCCCTCAAGGTATGCAAGGTTTCTCCAAATGAATAATCCTCAGGAGGAGATGCAGATGGAATAGACTCCTCAGAATCAGAATCCTCATAGGGAGGTAAAGTTAATTCCTGATCAGAAGAATCAGAAGAAATAGAAACCTGATCTGAAGATTCATAGTCAGTGTCTTGCCTAGGCCTCTTATCTGGAGGGGGATGGGTACCCCTAATCAAGGTAATAAGGTCTTCAGCCATTTTGATAATCTGTTTTTTAGGCATAGAGGTGTGTGCACGTGGCTCAGGTGTCGTTTTTTTAGTTTTTGAAGGTGTCTTTGCCTTTGGTTTTGCAGCTTTCGTCGGTTTGATGTAAAAATGTTGAGGTCTGAATACACCCTCAGAAGCCGGTGTCTGCTCAGTGGCTCCGGACCCATCCGAGGGAGATACATCCGTCAGTCCAATACCTTGAGTATCTTGCGGCATGCCGGACTCCACATGGGTGTCAGTAGAGGCCTGCGACTCGAAGGTAGCGGGTATCAGGGGCTGCGAATGTGCCTGAGTACCGGCGACTGGCTTAGGAGAAGCTTCGTCGTCAGTTTTGGATCTCGACTGCCTTTCTCTGTCCTTTTCTTTGCGTTTTTTTATGTACTTCGGTAGTCAGATTGCTAACCGACGACATCTCTGGGTAGTTTAATCTGTTTCCAAAATACTTAGATGCAAAAATATACCGACGCTTAATAGTGCGTTGGTTAAATCTAGAACAAAACCGACAGCCAGGCATGTTGTGATCAGGGCCTAGGCAAGGAATACAGTATAAATGGAAATCCTTATGAGGTATTTGCTTCCCACAAGTAATACAATTATTAACTTTTTCTGACATCGGTAAAAAGCAAGAAAAAAGTTTCCCCAACTGGGTACTTGGCTTTATTGAAGACTTTGGTTCTGAAACTCAAACGTGAATATTTCAGTAGTCGGCCGACCGGCACTTGCGAAATGCTTCTGCTTTGGGCACCGTGTGGCAAGAAAGACTAAAGAAAATGGTGTCGGCTGCATGTTTTATACCCCTGACGACCTGACGTCATGGAAGTGGAGACAGCAACCGACACAGGACCCAAGACTTTGGAATTCAGGCCGACTGAGGGCAACCTGCCAGCAGATTATCCAAATGTAATGACTGCAACAGTGAAACACAAAGAACATCCTTTCCTAACTAGTGTGTCTTCCATCAAGTCACTCTAGCTGCAGGACTACCAGAAGCGAGTTCCTTGGTTGAGAGAATCATCTTATGGCACAATACTATTTAGGACATGTGAACCAAAGAAAACCATGCACATAGAAACAATATTCAGCTTACAGCTTTTGCCAGACATGTACAATCAAGCTGCATAGAAATCCCATCCACAAGAACTTGGAATCAGTGAGTTCAAAAGGTGGGATAGTAAGCAACATTTCTGTAGAGAAATGGGCCTTTTCATGGATACTGTTTTCATGTATGGAGAGGCCTGTCAAGAAATGTGTTAAATATATCTAAGGACAACAAAGGCTTCCCATTTGCTCCATCATGAACAGATGGAAGGCTCAGACAAATAAATTTAAATGCAGAGTACTCAGACCAGCCTCTAGGGCAGCTGATCACTTATCAGAAATCCAGACAGAAAAACATTTCCGTGTTTCTAAACAAGCATTCTAAACTATAATCTTCTAAAATGGCTTGAGAACAAAGCCACTTTTTTCAGAAAGTACACAGATTATGGCTATCAAATGAAGCAGAAACACAGCAAGGTACTCTAGCCAGAAAGGGTGACATACCTCTGGAGAGTGCCAAAATAGGGATTTGTTGAATGGGAAGGATTATATATAGCTACAAATCTCACTCAATATGGCCAGAACCACAACTGAGGAAGGTGAAAGGGAGTTACAACAATCTTCTGAGCTCCTTTGTATCTCACTGGCATTAAATGAGCTTTGAAAAGATTCTTGCTTAGTTTATCTGCTAGGAGGTTGGTTCATTACACACACACACAATGTGAACAGATGGATTTTCACTACAGTCTCCTACTAAAGCCTATAATCTTCTCTGCAAAGGTGAAATGACCCAGTACAGTAGCCCCCCCACACACACACACACACATACAGCTTTCGATTATCAAAACTTGACAATGATAATGCAGTTGGGAAGACTGTGAAGTACTTGTAAAACTAACAGCAGATAATGAAGCATCCAAATAACCAGCACTATTGCTGCAGTTAAAAAAAAAAAAAAAAAAAAAAAAAAGGTGAACTAAAACTCATGCTTCAAGGAACAACCAAATTGATGTTCTGTATGCAGCAGTAAGACAAGTAGAGAGTAAAATGTAACAGGCTTGTTTGGTGTAGCTGTCACAGCTGAAGCGTCCATTGTATAATTCTTGTAAAGTCCATCATTTGATAAAATTAGGATAGGGGAAACCATCAAGTCGAGCAGATGAAGAACTGAGATGACTATCATAATAGATAACAGACAAATGGAAATTGTGTCACTGAAAATATCCTGAAAATGTTTAAAGATGAGGATACCTTTAACAATCAGGATCCAAAATACATACAATAAGTGCCAGAAGCGGAGCTTGGTTAGATTTGGCTGAACTGAGTACCTTAGGTACCAGACCAAGATCAAAGCAGATTCCTTGGCTAGGACAAAAATGCTTTTGCTGCTGGCAACCTTAATCATTCATCCTAACAGAGGTGCAGCGTAAATAGCAACACTGCTATGCATTTTGTGAACTCTCTGTGAAGGATTGATAGCTGACACTGGGTCCTGTTCATTAAGCAAAACTCTAGTGTGATTTTTTTCCTGATCATTATTATTAGTATTCTAGAGATCCAAACACTGACTTCAGTCTTCCCTGGGTAGCTAATGAAGTGTAGGTTCAATGCTGACCTTGTGAGACTAGAACACTTTGAGGGTAAAAAGGTTTATGCTAATGGGAATAAAAATGGGCCTAATGTGCCATGCTCTTGGATGATAAAAAGAAGGGGGTAAACTTCTGAGTACTGCTTTTTCTTCTGGTATGTACTAGAAGGTTCCTTTTTAAAATGCTAAATGCCTTCTGGTTAACTGCTACCTTGTGTGTATGCATGCTCTTGTGCATGTAGGGTAGATTTGTGGAGTGAAGTTCTGGCCCGAGTGGAAGGAAAAGTAAGGGATATAATTTTCCTAGGATATCCCTGTCACATACATCAGAAGTGATTGTTCATCAAATCAAGGAGTGAAATGAAATCATCCCTAGACCACCTCATGGTTGTCGTTTGGTAAGGATCACAAATGCTGGAGTACATTCAGAAAAGGTGTCTTTTATTGTCACATAGACCATATAATCTCATCCAGTGAATTGGCTGATGTTGCCCTACAGAGATCTGATAGGTATGCTGCTAATATTCTTGCTGTTGGCTCCAGCAGGGTCATGTTTGACAAAGGACTCCATTGATTCCTCTCCTGACATGGAAAACATTCCCTGAGAAGAATGAAAAAACACAGAACAGCTAAAAATTTCTGCTCCTACCCTGCTTCTTTTTTCTTCTCAGACTTGAGGCATTCTTCTATTTCTAACACAAACAGCTTTGGCTCACAGATAAAAGAATGCAGAAACATCACTTTTATATCCTGACTGAAGAATGTGTCAAAGTCGGAAACAGCATTACATGGTGAAGTCATGCCCTACTGCTCGGGATGTTGCTTATTCTATAACATAACTGGCACAACTCATTACGTAACCAAAAGTATCTACCACACTTGAGATTTTATCTTGTTCCTGTCTTCATCATCCCACAGCAACACAACAAAGTCAGCACCCCTGACAAGGACCTTACAGTGAAATCACAGCATTTGGATTTCACCAAATTTGGGGCCATCTGAAGAAGAGGAAGTCCTCCTCATCATGATCAGCAACAGCAGCTTCAGTTTTTCATTGGGTGTTTGCCTGAAACCATTGAAATCTTGAGGACAGTGCCTTTATGTATCTAAGATAAGAAAAATGTAGAGTAGAGAGTGCTGTGATGATTCTGGCAACATAGGCGACCCATTTAAGTAGGAGTAAAGACTGTTCTGCCACCTGTTGTGGTTGTTGAGTTAGAGAGTTGTAAAGAAGAGTACCATTACTTTAGTGGCCTTGGTAATGAATGGACAGGCACAGCATGCTGGCCGAATCAGAGGCCGACAGATGACTGCCCATGAGTGCTGTAAAACAAATGACTGTGACACCGGTGAGAGCAAAAAAGAAGGATCCAACTAAGGTGCAGATCACAAAGAATGCTAATGTCAGATGCTCTGTTTGTCCTTTTGTCACAAAAACTGATGCCAGACAGGCTGACACCAGAGGGGCCACTATTAGCTACATGGAAGAAAGGATGCTTGGGAGGGATGCCACATAAGCTAAATGGTGAGGACTTTGGGTAACCTAGTACTTGCAGAGTCAACAACAGGCACTCTGACATCATGAGAGACAACAGTGGGATTTCAGCTGGATCTAGCAATTGATAAGAAGACTGCAGAGAAGGAACCTGCTTCAGCAGACTAACCTGTCATGGTGTCTGCTGACTGAGTGCACTGTGGATGCAGCAGACAGCTACGGCTAGTGGAAGCCACTGTTGGTGACGTGCAGTTAATAGCAGCCACCAACTGATCATACTGAAGGGAACTGGTGACTGTGGAGTCCATCTCAGATGACCACAGAAAACCCCAGCTTACTGGTCAGACATGAAACCCTAGTCAAGTATTTGCACTGATATCCTAGATATGTGAGGAAGTGCAGACAGAAGGTGGACGCAGGTATGAGAGTACACATGTAATAACAGTGATGTCTTGGGAAGGCTGACTAGCTGGGTTCAAATGCACTCAAAGTAGGTATGAGTTTGTGGAGACCCAATACTAATCCAGGAACATTTCATACTGGTGATGGAGGCAATCTAGGAAAGACAGTGTTGCATTGTGTAGCTCTTGATTTTACCTATCCTTTTCCCTTCCATCTTTGTGTTCTTTCTTCCTTCTCTCTTCTTCCACTGATGAAATGAAGAGGTGCAGATAAAGGGGAACAATGGTCAGGGCTACTTCAAATGTCTCCAGCTTCCCAGCTATTAGAAATGTCTGCAGGAATTTCCACAATCTACAACTGGTTGAACCATTAATTAGCATTTTATGATACCACAATGAAACTAAAACACAAAATATACTTGATGTTTCTTAGTGATTTGCATTTACAGGCTGTATAATTTTGGGGGGAGCCAAAGCAGCCAACACAACAAAAGCCCAAATGAAGTAGAATGCACACAAATCTAAGAAAACATATCCAATTTTAACAACAGAGATCCCTGAGAACTTCTTCTCTATTGTTTAGTCAACACATGCAGAGAGAGAAAAAGACGTTATGTACTCACCAAAACGTTCCAGTTCCATCTATGTTGTCTATTTTCATTCATCAACGTATGGGTTCGGCTGCGACTCTGCCAATATTTTCAGCTTGTGGAAGCTCCTCCCTACCCACAATGCCTCCCTCCTATTCCCCTCAGATAATACCTATAGCTCGAAAGGAAAGAAGACAGTAGCAACTATATCTATAGAGACCATCACTGGAGATCAAGACAAAGTATTTAAGTCGTCCTTTGAATCCTCACATCCTCACTTTTTATCATTGGCAGGGGGAAGGAGGATGGGGAGTTGATGGTAAATGAAAATGGACAACACAGATGGAACATTATAGTGAGTACATAACTTCTTTATCTGATGTTGTCAATTTTCATTCACCATCAACATATGTGAAAGAGTTCCCAGCTACCTGAGACCTGGGTAGCCCTAAGGAAGGATGCTCCTAAGGATGGTCGAACCAAAGGCTGCTCTTCCCCTCGAGACCATATCTAATTTGTAGTGGTTGATAAAGGTATATGGATTTGATGAATTAGCAACTGCGCAGATATCAAAGAATATGTTAAGAAATGCTATCATGAGACTGATTTGTGTTTGTTGGACATGTTATATCAAGGGTTTATAACTGACTTGTTTGAATTTCTTACAGTTGAACAACCACAGTTAGGGTTTTTTTTTTTTTGGAATACTCAAAATACATAAAGATTTAGTGACCCACCCCCCGTTTAGACCGATTGTATCACCCCTTACAATAAAACTGTTAAAATATCCATGTATTTAGGTAAAATTTTTAATCCGATTGTTCAAACTAGTGAATTCTATTTGAAGGATTCTTGTTGGTTTTTTAGAGCTACTTAAGAATTACAAATTTTCAGGCAAAAAAACTGTTTTATGCACCATCGACGTATACTCCCTATACACTTCCACTGAGCAAGAGGAAGGATCAGAGTTTGTTAGGCTTCATCTTAACAAATATGACAGATAAAAGATGTTACTATTATATGCCAATTATTGGAAGTCGTGTTAAACAATATTTTTTTTATGTTTGACAACATATTTCAACAAACGAGTGGAGTAGCAATGGGAAGTCAGGTAGCTCCAGTGTTTGCAAGTGGAGCAAGCCAGTAATGTATGCCTTCTATTGAATGACACACTTTTTTTGAGATGTTTGGTGTGACAGCCTGCACCCATGTTATTATAAGGGCCTCATTTGGACCACACAATGAGTATTACTAAAACAGGAGGGCTACCATTTCAACTGCCCAGTACTGTGTGATGCATAGGGGTGCATCACCAACATGTTAACCCAGCATCCTGGCAGTACTCATAATTCCAATATTTGGGAACACAAGCTCACTGTACCACCTCTTCCTGCATGACTGGATTCTTCATGATTACCTAGCTGGCTAGGGCAAAACATTAATACTGTTTCTGACCACAGTTATTTCTTTAGGTATAGAGTAATACAAACAGTACTGGGATTTCACCTTCCCCTTTTATGTCATGTCCTAGCCCTGTTTTGTTTTCCATTAGGCTATACATTCAAACCTTGGCTAATGACACCACTCCATAACCTCCCGACTTGCTGAAAAGTGCTTTAACACCACCCTGTCGCAGATATGGATAGTCACTGAATGAGTGAGTGGCTTACACAAAGCCCATTTCTGTTGCCTGGATGAGTCTGGGGAGGCCCTTCAGTATGACCCTGCTACTGCATGCAGGATATTTATCACCTAGTGCATCTTGCTTAATATAATCATGCACTAGTCTTTTGTGCAACTTCCACTGCCAGTCACCAATAGTGAAAGTGCACAGCCATCTATCACTCCTCACACTAGTGATGACAACAGTGGCCAGATAAAGGCAGTAACAGGACAACCTCTTCAGCTGGCTGGCTAGTGAATGAAATACAGTTGTGCAAGCAAAGAGGTAGCATGTAGTCAACAATTACAGGATATGACATTGATTTTACAGCAGTGTGATGCTACATACATTATTTGATGAATGTAGTGCTACTAGTGAGCTATACTGAGTGGAACATGATCAACTTACACTGTATATCAGACATTTCTCAAAATATCAACATTTTTTTCCATAATGTATTTACAGTCATCATTTCTACAGTGTTGAGGGCCAGAGGCACACATGCTATTTATAATGGCAGGCCTTGACTGAATTGTAGAATAGCATGTGTTACTAACCATGTTCAGAGATATACTGCGATTTTTTTTTTTTGGTACTGCAAAAAAACAGACTATAATTAATTTAATTGTGCACACAAAAAAAAAGAATTACATAACACAGAAACACATTTGGCTGTTTATTCTCCGCTGTTATGTGTTTACTGTTTTTCAGAAACAAAACACAAAAAAAGAGAACCTTAGCACTGTCTGAAAAGCGATTGCCGAGTGAGTACTGTCTATACTACTGATGTTCAAAATTTCAGTTTTATGTGGAATGTGTCATAAACACTGCCCTTGATGGATAAGCTTGGAGAATAGTCCCATCATATGTGAGCAGGTGTTGGTATGCATACTTCATGCTTAGTTGCTCTGATAAGATCTACTGGATGTACTGGAAACTCTTTTGACATTGACCTAACAGTCAATATGGAGAGGCTGACATGGATGCCATGTGTACAACTACATTGCACGAGTACTAACACGGCACCCTTTCATGTACAGGTGAAATACCCCACATATACCCGGCAATATTCAAATAATCCCTACCCAGCTCTCAGTGACAGTAGCCTGTACTTTAACTATTTCACAGCACATCTAGCATTGGACAGCTAAGGCCTTGCATATTGCCGAAGCTAAATGTTCATCTGTCACCTCTGTGTACAGGTGTGACTACAGGTACAGGTACCACTTCCTCTGAAAAAAAGTACAGTTGTGTACCTACCATAAATGTAGATGTTCGAGTGTATTCACTGTTGCAGTCATTACAATTGGGTTATCCTGCTGGCAGGCTACCCCCAGTCGGCCTGAGTTCCAAACTCTAGTTCCGGCGTTGGTTGCTGTCGCCTCCTCCCTGACGTCAGTGCACCAGGGGTATAAAAGATGCAGCCGACACCATTTTCTTCAGTTTTTCTTGCCCCAGATGTCAGGTGCCCCTAAAATGGTAGGCTAAATAATGCCAATAAGCATGCATACACAAAAAACAACTTTTCCTTCATCTACAAGCAAATACACCACATTGGTTGTATAGAATAGAGAAGGACAGATAAGTCCCAGCAAGGAAAAGGGGGATGGTGGGAGGGTAACCTGGACTGCAACAGTGAATACACTCGAACATCTATATTTATGGTAGGTACACAACTGTACTATGTTCATCGTGTTTCACTGTCGCAGTCATTACAATTGGGTTGAATCCCAAAGCTAAGGTTGGGAGGCTGGAGCGAAATAGGATTAGGAGAGGCTATCAGGCCCTGCAGAACTGCAGTGGCAAAGCCTGCCCTGGATTTAGAGTAGAGAGGTAAGTGATGGTGCTTTGTAAAAGTATGCACTGAACTCCAAGTTGCAGCCTTTAAGATGTCTTTGGTTGATACTCCTCTGAAGAAGGCTGCTGCTCTGGTTGAATGTGGCCTAATGCCCTTAGGCACTGATTTGCCATGCTGTGAATAGCAGAAACGAATGCAGTGGCCTATCTGCTTTGAGATAGGCTTTCCTTGTGATCCTGCAGCATATGCCACTATAAGTTGCCCAGTCTTTCTGAAAGCTTCAAGTAGAAGCGTAGCTGCCTGTGAATGTCCAAATAATGCAGGAGTGTCTCGCTTTTATTCTGTGGGTTTGGGTAAAAATAGGCAAATGAAAGGTTTGGTTAAGAGCCACACTGGACACTACCTTAGGCATAAATGTAGGGTTTGTCCTCAGAGAACCCCTGTCAGGATGGAAAATGATAAAAGGTTCCACAGCCATGAGTGCCTGTAACTCTGAGACTCGTCTAGCAGAGGTTATTGCTAGGAGCAGAGCTGTTTTCCAGGATAAGAATTTTATATCAGCTGCAGAGGTTGGCTCAAACAGAGGCAGTGTGAGTTTTTCCAAGACATAGTTGAGGTCCCATGCAGGTATTGGTGCTCTCCTTGGGGGTCTTATGTTTTTGGCCCCTCTGAGGTACTGCCTTAGTAATGGATGAGAAAAAATAGGTGGTTCTGTATTGTAATGAGCTGAAATGGCAGAGGCATGAATTTTAATTGATGAAAAGGAAAGGCCTTTATCCAGCATCTCAGTTAAGTATTGCAAAATCTGAGGAATATTTGGAACAATCGTGTCAATACCTTATGCCTTTTTCCAAGCACAGAATCTCTTCCATTTTTCTGCATAAGATTTTCTGGTGCTAGGCCTCCTGGCCTTCAAAATAACATCCATCACTGCTTTAGAGAGAGGTGTGTCTTGAATGGCTACATTATCCGCCATGCTGCCAGCTTTAAGGTCCTGAGTTGGCTGTGCAGTATCTGACTGTCTTGTTGGGTCAATAAGTGAGGAATTTGAGGTAATGTCCAAGCTGGGCATTGAGACAAGCTCTTTAGAATTGGGTACCAGTGCTGGCGGAGCCAGTCTGAGCCAATCAGTATCATTTTTGGCTTCTCTTGTCTGACCTTGAGGAGTACCTTGGGAAGGAGAGGCAGAGGAGGAAAGGCATATACTGTTAGGTTTTTCCAGCAGAAAGATAGAGCATCCACTTTCCATGCTTGCTTGTGATAAGTCCTTGTGCAGAATCTCTGTAGTTGGTAGTTGTGATGGGAGGCAAATAGATCTATGTCTGGGCATCCCCAGTTCCTTGTTATCATGCTGAAGACTTGTGGATCCAATTTCCATTCGTGGGGATCCATTAGGTTTCTGCTTAGTTCATCTGCCAGAGTATTTTTCCTTCCTGGCAGGAATTGTGCTTGCAGATGTACTTGGTAAGTCAATGCTGTGTCCCACAAATTCATGGCTAGTCTGCAGAGGGGGTAGGAATGTGTGCCCCCCTGCTTATTTATGTACCACATAACTGTAGTATTGTCCATCTTTATCAGTAGTTGTTCTGGATAAAGTAGATCCTTGAAGGCTGTCAGGGCATTTTGAACTGCTAGCATCTCTTTTTGATTGATATGTAGATGCATTTGACTTGCAGACCATGTTCCCTAAATACATCTTCCTGCCATATAGGCCCCCCCAGGCATAATCTGATGCATCTGTTGTCAATGTTTGCCAGGCTGTGGGTAAGGTGAATGGCTGTCCCGTGTTGTGGTGACAGGCTTTTGCCCACCATCAAAACTCCTGTTGCAGGCAGGGAATGAGGGTAATTATTGTTTCCAGGCTGTGGCAATGTAGAGTCCAGACACTTTTTAGATACCATTGAAGTTTTCTCATTTGCAGTCTTGCATATGGAATTAGCAGAATGCAGGATGCCATGAAGCCCAAAGCCTGCAGAATTTTTCTTGCAGATAACTTGGTCTTTGCTGCCAATATTTTGAAATAAGTTGTCAGTTGTCTGTGTTTGTCTGGCGTGAGATAAGCCATCTGGGCAGTTGTATTTAAGCTTGCACCCAGGAATATTATCTCTTGAGAGGGTACGAGTTTTGATTTCTTTTCGTTTACTGTGTACCCTGGACCTGTTAGTAATCTTTTTACAAACGCCAGATGCTGTAGTAGAATGTCATTGTTCTCTGCTTGAATAAGGCAGTCATCCAAGTAAGGATATATTTGTAATCCTCTTTGTCTGCAAAATGCAATTATTGGTGACAGGCATTTTGTGAAGACCCTGGGCGCAGTAGATAAGCCAAAGGGCAGTGCAGAGAATTGGTAGTGCATTGAGCCAGCTATAAATCTGAGGTATCTTCTGCATGATTGTCTGATTGGGACATGCAGGTCTGCCTCTTTTAGGTCTAAAGTCACAAGCCAAGCCTTCTTGCCCAGCATGGGCAGAAGGTACTGTAGAGTTAACATTTTGAATTTTGGAATATCCAGGAATGTGTTTAGGATAGACAGGTCCAGTATTGGTCTCCAGGCTTTGTCCTTTCTGGGCACCAAGAAGAGCCTTGAGTAAAATCCTAGTCCCTGCTCTTGCTGTGGTACTTGTTGAATGGCTCTCATGTCCATGAGGGATGAAACTTGTTTTTCTGCCTCTGCTTATTGATTACATGGCAGGTCTGGCATACCGTTTGGCCTTGGCAGGGTGTGAAAGTGGAACCTGTAGCCTTGTGATACGATAGTTAAGACCCATTTGTCCTGGGTGATCATGTGCCAATTTTGTGAAAAAAGTGCTAGTTTTCCCCCCAAAGGAGCTGCCAGAAGATAAGTGCTTGGTGCTGGCAGGGGAAAGTCATTGAGACTGTTCTGTATGGCTGTGATTTTTCCTCTCTGCTTTTGGAGGTAGAAGCACCCCATTGTTTAGGCCTGTATGAGCCTTGGGGCTGAGGTCTGCCTCTGGGGCATCTGTATCTGCCTCTTTGTGGCCTGTCTGACACTGGAAAGGACCAATTCTTTGTAGGCCAGTTCCTGCTAAATCTGGGGGGCTGTACCTGTAAGAAATCCTTGACTGTTTGCATAGATTTAGCTTTGTCCTCCATTTTTTTCAACACCTCTTCTGCTTTAACACCAAACAAGGCATCATGCTGTAAAGGAGCATCTAATAGTTTTGCTTTAACATGATCGGGCAGATTCTATTCTTTTAACCAAGCATGCCTCCTAATGAGAGAACCTGTAACAGCGGCACAGCAGGAGGCCTCTAGAGAATCAAAACCGCACTGCAAAGTATGCTTTCCCACTTCTTCAGCTGCATGCAATAAATCCTGCATTTCTTTGTTTTCTGCACATTCTGAATTTGTCAACATTTTCTGTTTAAGCAGTGACATGAGATATTGCTGATATTTAAGCAAATGAAACTGACAATTTAAAACTCTTACAGCCAAGGTAGCAGAAGTATAAATCTTTTCCCCCCCCATCTGTCCAGGGTCCTTGAATCCCTATCAGAGGGGATAGGGTTTTTTGCCATGGAAGCCTTGACCCCTTTGGGACCTTGAGAGATAGTTTCTGGGTCAGCAGCAGGGTTTTTATAAAGAAATGTATGTGAATCAGGAACCCTGTTGTATCGGTCTGGCTTAACAGGAGCTGGTGGTAGAGAGTCAGGAGACAGACCGGACTCTGAAAATACATCATCTACAATGTCTAAAACAGGAGGAATAGCAAGGGGCCTATGCTGAGGTAATAAAAGGAAGTCTCTGAGCCTTTTCTTGGATTCTGAGTAATCTTGTCTCTCCCAGTGGAAATGCTCCCTCATAGTATGCAGGGTCTCCCCAAAAGAATAATCCTCAGGAGAGGCTGAAGGGATAGATTCTTCAGCATCAGAATCCTCATAGGGAGGAAGAGAATATTCCTGTTCAGAAGAGGAATCAGAGGAAATGGAAACCAGATCTGAAGATTCATATTCTATCTCTTGCCTAGGTCTCTTATCAGGAGGGGGATGGGAATCCCTGATCAAAGTAATTAGGACTTCGTCCATTTTAAGCATCTGTTTTTTAGGCATGGAGGCCTGTCCAGGAGAATGCTGTACTTGTTTCTTTGTCTTTAGAGCTGCTTTAGTCTTTGCCTTTGAAGCTGAAGTTGGATTTACATATAACTGTGTAGGCCTGAAAACACCCTCAGAAGCCGATGCCTGCTCAGTGGCTCCGGACCCATCTGAGGGAATAGTTTCCGAGTGTCCAATACCTTGAGTTTCCAGCTGCCTAGTCGGCTCCACGTGGGAGTCAGAAGCAGCCTGTGGCTCTGAGGTAGCGGCGTCAGGGGCTGCGAAAGTGCCTCACTGAGAACCAGTGACAGGCTTAGCGGAAGCCTCATCGTTGGTTTTGGACCTCGGATGCCTGTCCTTTTCTTTTTCTTTGCGCTTTTTATAAACACCAGTAGTCAGCTGTTCCGATGGCATTATATAATTGAATCTTCTGCCAAAGTAATGAAATGCAAAATCGTACTGACGCTTAATAGTGCGTTGGTTAAATCTAGCACAAAACCAACAACTAGCAACGTCGTGGTCAAGGCCTAGGCAAGGAATACAGTAAGAATGAAAATCCTTATGAGGTAATTTGCTTCCCACAAGAAATAAAATTATTAACTTTTTCTGACATCGGTCTGGAGCAAGAAAAAAGTTTCCCCAACGGGGTACTTAGCTTTAATGAAGACTTCAGATCTGAAATTCGAATTTGAAAATCTCAGGAGTCGGCCGACCGGCACTTGCAAACTGCTTTTGCTTCGGGCACCACGCGGCAAGAAAGACTGAAGAAAATGGCGTCGGCTGCATCTTTTATACCCCTGTTGCACTGACATCAAGGAGGAGGCAACAGCAACCGATGCCGGTCCTAGACTTTGGAACTCAGGCCAACTGCGGGTAGCCTGCCAGCAGGATAACCCAATTGTAATGACTGCAACAGTGAAACACGATGAACATTGGTAGTTTCTTCATTGTTGGGTTCAGGCTGTGCATAAGAAGCAGGTATTCAGCTACATAGTGTCCTCCCCATAATTTAATTTCCTTATTATGCTGTGTGTTTGCGCTTATGTCACTGACTAAATATATCCAACTACTCTGGGGTAACTAGCACTGCCAGAACACTGCAACGGCAGGCTACTATCCTCAGGCTGTCATGAATATAAGAGTTATGACATCCATGAGAGTAATGCTGCTGTCTACAACAGCCTGCTGTGCCGAAGCACAGGATATGGTTCTTTCTTGTGCTGACCTTGTGAAGAAATATGTCAAGATGTGGCTAATGTGACCTGTGACAGGTGGAATGATGCTTCTATAAAAGTATGATGCCCACACTTACAATACACTGTCTGCAGTGTTTGTGCTGCACCCGACATTGATGGGATACCCGATGATGAAACATGTAAGGGTCACATGTGCTATGCAAATTGCATCTCAACAAAATGCTCTAAAATCGGGTGCAAAATAACATTCCACACTGCCTGAATGGGGCAGCTGCAGGGGTATGAAAGTACTAGTTTCCACATCACCTATGATGATTCCAGCAATATCCTCATCTGCACTAAAGTCATCAACCCTTACAGAGAGAAGTTACTCCTCATCCAGCGTTACAGTGTGGAGTGTGAAAGGGCCACCACCAGTACTGCTTCAGACAGCTGCATTCTGCTTAGCTTGTGTCCTTGCACATCCTACCATGTCATTCACTTTTTTCCTGCACTGTGCGAAGGTGCAATTCCTACCCCTACAGCATTTATATCAGCCACTACTTGACTCTATTCCTTATCTCTCTGCTTGTTTTGGCCCCACTTTTCCAAAAAGACATTTTCTACAAGTTCTCAGAGCATCCACACGGATGCGATTCTCCTCAGGGCTGAAGTTGTCTTTCCTGTGTCTTGTTCTCTTGTTACAGCAACATTTTATAACCTGCCACCAGATTAGATAGAAATTACACATGCCTCACATATATGTACCTAATCAATTATGGGTCAATCATGCCACTGCATTATATAAAAAAAAAATGTGAGGCACAGTGAAGCATTAGTTCTGAGTTGTGTTTTCCTTTTCTTTTCAATACTGTCCTTGTAATGTACTTCTCTACTGCAGTACTGAAATATAGGCCTATAAGTATTTGTCGTAAGAGTGTGGTACAGTGTGTACTGAATAAATGCTGATGCAAGTCACTTCAAATTAATGAAGATGGTCTATAGTATGGCCCTGGTCCTAACTCATTGACAGAGTCCACTGCCTTTCACAAGCCACTTTATGAATGTAGAGAGTTGAAAATGGCACTTCACACATTCATGTGCAAGCATTCAAGTATTGTGACATTTGATGTCTTTGCCAATAAATATAGGCTAATGTTGAACATGTTACACTAAATTACACTGATGATTCCCTTTTCTTAATTCCAGGTTATCCTTGCTGTTAGTAAACTTTTTTCAGTCCATTCCTGCCTTTATCAAATTTCACTGAAGGAAGGCAGCCAGCACTAAGTAAAATGAAGGATGAAAGCAGGTTGGCATAACCTGGGGCTAATTTGAGAAGCTGTAATGCAAATGAGGATCAGCCTCGCCAAAATCTGAATCACACTGCAGTGCATTATTATTGTTGTAGCTGCATTCAGATTGCTGTGGATGAGCTGTTCTTTACTCATGAATGAGCATAGATCACCATTCACATCTCAGATGAACTCCAGCAAGCTATACCTCACATGCATGGCATATATGTAATCATAAGCTTACCTGTGGCCAGCTCTCATCCTCTCAGGCTGTTGGGATACCGGTTGCCCTTATTCACACTGCACTGTCCCCACTATCATATCGCAGAACTTGACAAAGCATTCCCTGATATTTTCTTCCAGAAATTTCAATACCTGACTGTTAACTGCTAAAGGGAAAATGTTCACTCTCAGTTAACACCCTCAAAAACATGCAAAATGCATCAAGTACATCAAATCCCAAGGGTTAGAATTTATTTCTAGGGGAAAAAAAAGTTAATTCCTTTGCAGTCGGTGTGGTCTGTGCAGTAAATGTCCTGTGATTATACAAAACGTTTCCACTTTTATCAGTTCAAGAAACAACAAACCTATGTGGGTACATGGGCAGGCCACAGTGATGTCACAGCCTAATACTCCTTGCCTCATACTTCCACATCTCATTCTGAAGTTGGTACTTCATTATGATGGAATCCATTAAAGTCCAAGACTGTGCAACATGCTGGTCTGAAAAAGGGACCAAAATACTCCCACCTGCTGCAGATGTTGTGCCCCTCAAAAACTGAAAAAGTCCACAGCAGGTGGCACCTGAAAGAAGAAAAAAGACGGACGCACATCTGGCAAGAGCATATATGTATATGTAGAGCTATATTCACATAATTTGATTGGTACATAAGTAATTTTGTGTTTATTATCCATGCATACTGCAATATTCAGTGCTCATGCTTTAGGCAAGGCAGTAAAAATACAATGGGTCATGGCTGTTTAAAAAAGGAGTGGGGAGGGTTACTGCTGCAATCTCAAAATCATATGTGAAGTACTTTAACTCATTTAATCCTGAACAATAGGAGACCGAACACCTTTGCTTCCTGAGACAATCTGAAACAGGAACAAACTTGTTTCCTGAGAGCTTTTCTCCAAAATACCCTACTGAAAACGCACATTAAATTTACAGTATCTGATAAATGGTGAGAATTACATAACATATAAAATATGAAAGTTTTTTGGTAGACAATGAGCTATACACTGTTGAAGGTCTGTATTTAAATGCTGATGTAATACTGCAGGTTTATGACAGAAAAAAATGTACTCTGCCAAAAAATACTAGTATTACAGGCAAATAAAGGGTTTTATCTCTGTATGTGTGTAAGATCGAGTCAAGATACAGATTACTGTTACTAAGCTAACAACCCAAGGGTCCTTTCTAAACCTAGCCAAGTTTTCCCAAAAGAATAATGATGTCTTGCATCCAAATAGGGCATTGAGGGCCAGGCATCTATAAGCTACCTCTGTCCTTAAGGGACATGGGTGCCAGCCCTGGTATATATTTCCTATTCCCCATCCACTTGTCTAGGTTGTGCTTAAACTGGGTAATAGATGAACTCAGCTTTACATGGATGGAAAGCATGTTCCATAGGGCAAGCAGCCTCTGGGACACTCATCAATCTCTCCACCATGTTTTTATCTCGCAGACAAAATTGAGGTCTCTAGACCTTGCATTTCTGGTACTCTGACTTACAAATACCTATTTATTTATTTTACACATGTTTACTGGGAAAGTCCGACTGAGCATGTAACCCATTTTCAGTGCAGGCCTGGGGAGAAAAGCTCCACAAATATGAATACAGTAAGCACAATACAATGAATATGACTAAAGTAAGCACAATAAAATACAGTATACTTAAACTGCAGAACAGTGACCTAAAATTCAGTATGATCTGCGTATGTTTAAAACTACAGAGCAGTGTCAAAAAGTTGATAAGATACAGTTTCAAGGTCAAGAAGGAGCAAAAACAAATTATATTATAAGGTGCACAGTGGACTACAATAAACAGTTCATTTGAAAGGATATTTTGCTCAATCATTTAGCTGCCTTCATCTGGAGCTAGTGAACTTACTCTTACACAGCAAGTGTAAGGGGTTTTGGGATGTTTTGTATAGGGTTAAAATATGATCAGATCTAATTAGAAAAGCTACCCAGGGTCAGAACAATTACATAACCAGGAATTCTTTAAGTGGGATTGGAAGAGTTTTTTGAAATTGTTTTTTTCAGTGGCACTATTCTCTGCTGGGATGATATTACAAGTTTTTGCAACAGAAGTGGAAAACAAGGAGTCCCCCGAGCTATTGTTCCTTTTTCCTATGTCAGCCAGTGCTTTATTCGTGAATCTTAGTAGGCGTTTGTAAGAGTAGTTATGAAGTAAACTTTGAAGAGCAGGAACTCTTATTGGAATAATATAGGATTTGGTGGGCTATAGTAAGTTGGTTGTATGTGAGCAGGTTGGGTAATTCTAGCCTGGCTAGTTGCTTGACAGCTATGCAGTGATGTCTCCTGAAGGGTGAGTCGGTAGCAAACATAGCTATTTTATTGTAGCAGTGTTTAGTTTAGTAAGGTCTGCTTTGTTTAGGTTGAGGAGTATGGGGGAAGCATAGAGGAGTGTGGATAGTAGATGGGTTCCAGCAATGGTGGCTTTATTGTCATTGGTGAGATACTTTTTGCATCTATACAGGGTTCCGAGTTTTTTTTTTTGGACTTTTCTTTATTGTCTGCACAATGTGCATATCGAATTTCATGCTGTGATCTATGATAACCCCTAGAAGTTTGGCGTGTTGGACTGTTTGATAGGGGTATTAGCTGAGAAGATAGTGAAAGGTGGTATGGGATCTAAGGTTCTGGTGGGATACAGTATCATTAGGTGCATTTTTTGGGGGTTAAGTATCAACTGAAAGTTGGCTAACCAGGTCTCAACTGTGGTAAAGGACTCTTGTGTCAATTCCTAGAGTTGGGGGAGTATAGGGGCAGAGCAGATTAGAGTGGAGTTGTCAGCATGCTGGGTAGCTCTGTGGAGTTGGTTGGTGATTATGTTAAAAAGAGATCCGAGAATGGATCCTTGGGGGACATCTAGGCTGAAAGGTAGGAGGGGAGTGAAGGTGTTTTGCCATTTTACTTCTTGTTGGCGGTTGGTTAGATAGTCTTGAAACTAGGATAGAGTGGAATGACAGACTGAGATCAGAAAGAGCAGATAGGAGTTTGGGAGGACAGCATCAAAAGCCTTGGAGAGGTCTAGAAATACAGTGGATACTAGATTACCATTGTTCTGATGTTGGTTAACTGTGTTGGTAAAACTAATAAGGGCTGTGGTAGTACTGTGACAGGGGCAGAATCCGTGATGGGTGTTGGTTAGTAGTCTATTAGTGAGGAGATGGAGACAGGTTCTGAAAAAAAATCTAGAAGTAGGGTAATATTTTTATGATATGAACTGCCAGGGAGACAGACAGGAAAGTTGAGGAGAGGGCTGACAAAACAGTGACAGTGTAGGATGGAAAGGAGAGGATAGAAAGAAGGAATAGGCTAATGAGAGGAGAGTTGCAGGGGGGTAAGAGGGCTACAAGATCTACCAGAAAGAAGGTGTAGATATGGTTGAAAGTAGGATCAGAGTTGGTAGGATGGTAGAACAAAAGGAACTGACTTCTCATCATTGCAGTGGAAGTAGTGACCAGAAGGGCAAGTTAGAAATCACAGTTGAGGTACAGGATAGCTAAGGGTTAAGAGAGACTGTATGGGGCAGTGGTGATGTACAAGGTGCCACTGGGTTTAATAACAAATATATTAAAGATTCATTAATGTGGAATGGTTTCTACATACATGATTGACTCCAACAATTGACAGAAAATGATTGACTTCAACAATTGGCTAAGTTTCTGGTATTCTAAATGGATCCAGTATCTGTCTGCCTAGGATGACATGATCGATAGACCTCGATGCTCACCAGAGATGGCCTGCACCTGTCACCCCAGGGATTCCGGATACTGGCCAAGGATCTTGGTACCCCTATTGTGCCTTCTGTAGGCAATGTCCCAAAGACAAAATTACCACCATAACAGCTACAAGCAAAAAATCTCGAAGCACTCCTTAAAATGGAGAACACTGACATCTGTGCAGTGACCGAGACCTGGTTCAAGGCTCTGGAGAGCACCCCAGCACTACCAGGCTATAATTCATACCATATCTTTCGGCCCCTAAACCTGGACTGAAGTACTAAAGGTGATGGTGTTTCCATTTTCATAAAGGATATGCACACCTCCAGACTAGTAGCCCAACATAACGCATCAGAGATACTTCAGGTACAACTAACACTGGGTAAAACTGCAATCCAGGTTGTAGCCTGCTATAGATCCCCCATCATGTCCCAAGTCTCCCATTCCACATTCCTAAACACACTGGAAAATATTAGGGTACAATCCAATACCCTTATACTGGAAGACTTTAACTACCCCTCCATTAACTGGGAAAATTACTCATGTACAAACACACTTGCTCAATGTTTTCTGGAATTCAATAATTCCAATGGCCTGGACCAACTCATTCCTACCCCCACCAGGGGAAAAAACATCCTTGACCTGGTCATTAACATAGGTGACCATTGCTCTACACCAGTAATCAACTCCTCCCTTGTCAGATCTGACCACAAGCTAATCACCATGGATATCCACATCACATCCAACCCTCAGCCCCCCCTAAAGGAAACCACCCAAAAAAACTTCTCCAAAACCAATTTTGGGCTTCTAAAAACAGAGGTGGCCAACTTCACGACACCCATGCAAATGGAAAATAGGTGTACGACTGCTGAATCATACACCAGTTCACTGTATGAGCACATATACAAGTGCACGGAACGGGCCATACCAAACAGAACCAAGACGCTCTCCTCCAAAAAAAGGAAGCCAATCTGGTGGTTTCCCACCATAAACAAACTCTACAACAGAAGGAAAAAAACTGTTGCAGAAAAGGGTGAAGTCCCAAGACTTGAAAAACTCCTGTGTTAGCCTCAGCAAAAAACTGAGATCCATCATCAAATCCTCTAAAGCTAGCTATGAAAACAAAATTGCTGCAAATTCTAAAGACAACCACAAGGCATTCTATAGTTATGCCATGAATCTACATGGCAATACTCAGATCTGTTCTGAGTTACAGCACAATGGCAATACATATACAGAACCAACTGATATTGCCGACATATTGGCTGACAGGTTCAGTGCGAACTTTAACACCTTTTCACCCCCTAAAGGGCCTATCACAATACCTGATGAATGCTATCTCCCTATTACCATGGCTACACAGGTAAAAACTGCACTGTCCAGCACCAAGAATACTGCTTCCATGTGACCTGATAATATCCCTGGCTGTGTTCTACATGAATTACAAAGTGGACTGGCACCACACCTGAGTACTCTGTTCAATCACAGCCTCATTTCAGGCTTTGTTCCTGCCGAATGGCGCAGTGCTACAGTCATCCCACTCCACAAAGGGGGAACGACTACAGACCCTGGGAACTACCACCCCATTAGCCTGACGAGTCTAATATGTTATGGAGCGCATCATCATGGACCTTATAAATAAGGACATAGGGAATCTTCAAACTCTGGACCCCATGCAGTATGGGTTTGTGAAAGGTAGATCATGCCTGCTCAACCTGATAGACTTTGAATCTGTCACCAGAGCTGTGGATGAGGGCAAGGTAGTTCACACAGCCTACCTACATCCTGTCAAGGCCTTCGACACCATCCTTCACTCAGGAATCATAGATAGACTCACTAAACTAAGCATAAACCTCTATGTAATAAGATGGGTTGCTAACTGTCTCACTGATCGAACCCACATTGTGAAAGTAGCAGATTCCAAATCTGACTACCGACCAGTTACAAGTGGTGTCCCACAGGAATTGGTCCTAGGTCCTCTCCTGTTTGGCATCTACTTCTCTGAAGTTCAAGCCAACACAAAGGGACTCTGGCTGACCAAGTTAGCAGATGATTCCAAAATGGGAGCCATTATTGATTCTCCAACTGATGTGGACATTCTACAAAAAGGCCTCACAGACACCAATGACTGGTGCCAGAACCATGCCCTTAAGCTCAATGCCAAAAAGTGCATTATCATTTCCTTTGGGAAAAATTCTGTGCCCATGAGCTACCACATACGCGGTAGTCCACTAAACACCAAAGGTGTGATAAGAGACCTGGGGACACAGGTTGACAGCAACCTCTCCTTTGATAACCATACTGCCACTGTAGTCAGAAAGTCCTTCTATGTGGCACATCTCATTACAAAAGATTTCTCATCCAGGAAGAAAGAGGTCATAATCCCTCTCTACTAGTCCCTCATTAGACCTGTTATAGATTACAATGCCCCATTTGGTATGCATCTCTAGACACACCTACAACAACTGGAAAGGCCACAAAAATACCTCACTAAGAGGATCTTAGGCCTTAGACAGATTAACTATACGGACAGACTCAAAAACTCCAGCTATACTCTGTCTCATCACCTACTTAGAGGCTATCTCTGCTTAACTTACAAAGCTTTGTCTGACCCAAAGCTGCTAGATATGCTACACCTAAAGAAATCCCAATCCCTCCATGCCACATGCTCTAGGGACCCTAACCTCATTACCACAATAAACAGAACATGCTGGAGGGACAGATTCCTAACCCAGAGACTTCCCATACTGTGGAACAAACTTCCCATTCACGTCAAGCACAGCACTTCACTGGCCCTCTTTAAGAGAAATTTTGAAGAGTGGGTGGACAATAGGAAGTTCACCCCGGGGATCACTTCAGTGGCTTTGCTTGACAGGGGCACTGGGAACTAACTTTGGGCGTCATGATGCCAGGGAATCTTCTTGGGCTAGGCTTATATAGGCTCCAGGGCTATTAGCCTAGTAAACATCTATGAACCTACATTAGTTTTGTAGCTTTAATTATCCAAAATTGTGTCATCCAAAAGGAAGCAGGAGTTAGTTCCCTTTTGGCATGCTTTACTATAACTTGGATGTAACTTTGATATCCCTAGGAATTTAGCCAAAGTGTTGCTTAGAAGAGAGAGGTTAGCCCTGGAATAGTTCCTAAAGGTTTTTGGTTTTGCTGGATACCTGGATTTAATTTCTTATTTCAAGTAATACTGCCTTATGGTCAAATCTGATGAGTGAAGATACTACATTGGGTGAGGAACATTGGTTTCCCCATGTTCATGAGTACAAGGTCAAGAATGTTTGTACCCCAGGTAGGAGAATGGACCAACTGCTCCAAGATGTTGGTATTAAAGTTTAGAAACTGCTAGACTTGTGCATTACTAGTGGTGTAGGATTCCCAGTCTATGTAGTTGAGATCCCCATGAATGTCATATTAGGTTGAATGGTGAGGGACTCCAGCAGACTGAGGTAGGTAGTATAGGTTTCCTGGGACATGGAGGGGGGACCTACATGTTGCAAGGATATGGTAAGGCATCCTGTTTATGGTGAGTTGCACATGTATGAATTCCAGTGGGTCATACACTAACTAGTCTGGATGTGAGATTAGGCTTAATACAGACTGACACTCTTCGATCTTTACTTCCCTCCTGTGTAGTAGCTGGCCTAAAGGTGTGAAAGGCATTATAACCTTGCATTGCTGGTGTACTCTGTGACTTTAAACCACATCTCTGTTACTACACAGATCTCTACACTCTCCAAGGACAGGAAAGCATACAGGGAGTGTGGTTTCTTGTTAAGACTTCTAACATTGAGCAGTACCACCTTCAAATATTTCTTCAAAGGTTCAGTTATGTCAGTAGGTTTATTAGTTTGGCATTGTCTAAAAAGGCACTATGGGGGTTGTAAAGGTCTTTGCCAATATCTGGAAGCCTAGAGGGGAATAAGTGCAGACCACCCCTGGCAAAGCAGAGTGGTCTGTCAGCTATGTCCTCCCAGGCTGTCAAATCCCACCCAGGATAAACACCAGAAGTAAGCCAATTGTTAAAATCAATAATTTTCTGTTGGTAACATGGCGTCATCCTTGGAGAAGGTAGTACGCTGCTCAGTGCTGGGCTCATACCTTCCTGAGACACAATCAACAAGCTCGATCATGTCTCGCTTTATATAGTCAAGGAAGGTATGTTTCAGGTCATTAACATTCACATGGACTATGACAGTTATACTGGTACCTACAGTTCAATGACCCAAGTGTCTGTGTGATTTGACGGATCCTAGCCCCAGAAAGGCAGCTAACCGTAACTCTCTCCTTACTCAGTCTGGTGAGGGAGGCATCGGTGTGCCTCACTACAGAATCACCAGTGACCAGGAAATTTGGCTGTGTGCTGGCTTGCCTTAATGTCTAGCAGTGGAGGCACTGGATACAGTGTTACATTGTGTGACTATGGGAGGTGTTTTAATGGAGTGTTTATATGATGGCTGAGGACCCTTTCTTTGACTGCACTGTGCAGGTTGTCTTACTGTTTTAGGAAGGTTACCTGTAAGTGCCATAGGGAGACAGACTGTTACTAGGCTAACATCCCTGAGGGGGGGCTTTCTAATTCTAGCCAAGTTTTCCAGAAGGAATAATGATGTCCTATTTCTAAATACTACACAGAACCAGGCATTTATAAGCCACCTATATCCATAAGGAACATGGGTGCCAGACCCAGTGTAAATTTCCTTTTCCCCATCCACTGGTCTAGGTTACACTTAAACTGGGTAATATACAAACTCAGCTTCACATGGATAGGAGAGGCAGTCTCTGGAATGCACATCTGTCTCTCCAGCATGTTCTGTTTAAGGCACTGACAAAATTCACGTCCCTAGACCATGTATTTATTGTAGTCTGACTTACGAATATGTAGGAGATTCATAAACATGGGGTTTGCAGATACCTTGTAAGCCAGGCATAGATCAACCCTCAACAAACTATAGGAGACTGAGTAGAGGGAAAAGAGAAAGAGCTTTAAGGCACTCTGCATAAGGCAGGTTTGTTGCACCTTCTATTCTTTTTGTAAGGAACCTCCTAGGTCACTCCAGTTTTTGCATATGCCTTGTCAGGTACATAGCAATGGGAGCACTGTATTCTGTGACTAGTCTGATAAGAGTAGAGTACAGTGGGATAATGACCTCTTGGGACCTAGATGCTATGCCCTTACTTATAAGTTGCACAACATAAAAGGATTTCCTCACCACTGTGGCACATGGTGGTCGAAGGTAATGCTACTGTCTCTGTGCATAGCAAGATCCCCGACAATTGTGTCAACTCTTAGGGGCATATTATCAACATGGTAATTAGCCACGATGGTTGACTTCCCAAAGTGCACAATTATGCATTTCTTCACACTGAGTTTAAGACCATGGCTTTGGCATCAATTGTTAGCCAGAGATGGAACATTTTGAAGAATACTAGTGTCTGCAAGGAGTCGATGATACCCCCAGCTTGCAATCATCTGCAAATTTAGTCAGCCATAAACCTTCAGCATTTGCTTCCTTTTCAGTGAAATATGATACCAAAAAGGAGCAGGCCCAGTACCCAGCACTGGGGGACTCTGTTAGTGACTGGCCTCTTGGTGGAGGTGATCTCAACTATTTTGAACTCCTGGGTCCTATCAGTGAGCCAAGCTGGCTATCCAGTGGGTATAACAAGGGATTACACCTAAATTAGTGAGCTTGTCTATAATGCCAGAGTGAGGTATTGTATCAAAAGCCTTGGGCAGGTCATGCTAAGCTGTGTGCACAGTCTTACCTTCATCCAGTGCATTGGTGACCCTCTCAAAACAGTTCACCAGACTTAATAGGCCTAGCCTTCACTTACAAAGCCGAACTGTGAATGGTCCACTGTTTGCAGGCTACCTATGTCCTCATTTATCATGTCCGTGGTGACCTTTTCCATGGCATTACATATGAGGCTAGAAGTACAGGCCTGTAGTTACCTGGATCAGTGGTTGGACCTTCTTTGTGCAGGAGAATGATGGTAGCCATCTTCCATTCCTTGGGCATAAAGCCTGACTGAAGGCTCCAGCTGAAAAGTGATTCAAGTGAACCAGACAGGTCATGTTTCATGCTATTTATTAAACATTCCAGGATGTTATTGGGGCCCATTGATGCAGTGTTTCTGGCCTTAGAAAGTGTATTAATAACCTGTTCCCCTGTAATGGTTGGGGGATTGTGGTATGCGACACATTTCTTTGGATTATAAGGGGGGAGAAATTTGGGCTGAACCTGTCAGCCAAAAGGTTGGAAATGGCCTCCAGTTCAGTGTGGTGGTGTCATTTACAATAACATCTGCACATAATTGAGCATTTCCCCTGAAACTGCAAACATAGTTCTAGAAAGCTTTGTTGTTGCCCTTTGCCTGAGAAACCACATTTTCTTCAAATTTATTGAAGTATTAATTAACCCTCTTAGCTGCCTGTTTAGATTGGTCAGGGGGCCTTTAGTATGTATGGCTTTGTTCCTCCTATGCTGGGCCAAGAATTTTTTTCTTTTGTTGTATAACCAATTGATATTGTGATTCCACCAGGGTGGCTTGCCTTCTGAGTTTGTCTTATTCTTAATTCAAGTGGGCACAGCTCACGCTATACAGCTATCAATATAGTTAGCTGTACAGAGATTTTGTAAATACCTCTGCATATTGCTATGGTGTTTACTGGATTTGGGAGTGGCTGGAATTTACCCAAGGCATTGCTTAGTAAAGATACAGAATTGTTCACCTCTTCGAGAGCTTTCTAATGACATATGACAAGTGAAGATACTTCTGTTCATGATATTACCAAATCTATGTAAATTATGCAAACAATTTCATATTTCAAAACAATCTGCATCAGATGGCAATTATCAGTAGAAGCATTGTAAGCCTTAATGTTTTGTTTAAGATGGATCCATTTCTTCACAAGTTGGTCACACAGCTTTTATGAAATTAATTTGGTTAAGAAAATATAGGTAACTGTCATTACTGCTTTACCAAAGATCATTTATAACTCTGAATGTCTTCATTGCCATGTTTCAGTATTTTTTTTAACACCAACTACTTGAATACACCACCCCAACACAACATTATCACACTGTATTTTTGCACTACTAAAGTAAACAGAATTAAGTACATTTTTCAGAACATTTTGTAAACACTTACTAATAAAACTGCACGACCCATGCTGACCATTTCACTGTCATACTTAGAGAATCATGTCAGCTTGTAGATGCCACCATGTTGCCTTAGTTTTATGTATGTACCTTTACGAGGACTTCAGAGATTACATTTTTAGAAACCGCGCCGAGTATACTTCTACAGGTTACACAGGAACTCTGCTTTCCTGACTATGATCTTGGAGGAAGCAGTAAAGTTAAACGTTCATTTGCTGTATTATACATTCTAGTTCACAGTTTATTTTTTCTAAAGATGGCAATACTTATGATACATTAATAAGTTCATAAAGTTTAACTCATTACTTATTAGTGGTAGTTTGGGAAAATAATGGCAACTGTACAGACTGAAAACATTTAGTTTCAGAAGCCACCTTAGGTTAAAAACAAAAAAAAAAAAAAAAAAAAAAAAAAAAAGGAAGAATTAGTTTGAAGGGTAACTACCCTTATTAAAAATTATGTATGGAAAAATTGATTGCCGCTATTAAGATTGTTTTCCAAAACAAATAATTAAGCTCTGCAGACATTGCAGGTTGAAATGGAGTTTTTTTTCAAACATCTCAGAACAAAGTTCAAATCCCAAGGAGGGGCAGGGCCTTTAATAGAATGTCTTAAATGAAACATCCTTTTGCGAAAAGCTTTACATAGTTTTTGGAAGGCTACAAAAGCATTCTGAAAACAAATATGGAATGAGAAAATAGATGCTAACTGTACTTTTAGATGGCAGGAAAACTAGATCCTGCATTTCAGCACACCAACCGCCAGAGCTGAGAAAGGTTCAGTGATGTTAGATTTAATGCATAAAACTTTTAGTTATGTACTTACCATAACTTTAGATGTTTGGGATCCATCTCGCCTACATTCTGTACTGATGGGCTCGGAGCCGATCCCTCGGCTCCGACTCGGCACGCTATGCTATAGAGCGAAGCCTCTTATTGGCTGAGCTATTTTCTATCCCAGGATGCACCACCACTAACCCCCCAGATCTTGTTTGTCCGCATTCATGCATACATACATACTTGTTTATATAACATTGCCAGATGTTTCAAGATGAAACAACAGGATTCGGACCGTCTGATCTCTTCTGATCTCCAAGGAAGGTGGAAGGTGGAAGGAGGGTGGGATCCCAAACATCTAAAGTTATGGTAAGTACATAACTAAAAGATGTTATGTGATCCTATCTCGCCTACATTCTGTACTGATGGGACAGCGTCCCTAGCACCTAAATCCTGGGTGGCACACTGGAAAACACTCCTGAGCACTGTGGAACCAAATGAAGCTCGCCCCCGAGATGCCACATCCAATTTGTAATGAGAAATGAAAGTGTGCGGGAAAGACCACGTAGCCGCAGCACAAATGTCACTAATGGCAAGCTTAGAATGGAATGCTATAGAAGTAGCCATAGCTCTTGTAGAGTGAGCTTTGACAGACGTCGTAAGCTCTTTATTAGAAGAGGAATAAGCTTGACTAATACAGTCCCTGATCCACTTGGCAATAGTGACCTTTGTGACGGCTTTGCCCAATTTATTATCTGAAAAGGATACAAACAATTGATCTGTTTTTCTTGTTTGTTTGGTCCTATCTAAATAAAAACGCAATTGCCTGTGGACATCTAATGTGTGGAATATGTATTCCGCTTTGTTTGAGTACTTTGGAAAGAAAACTGGAAGTTCTAATGACTGTTGTAGACAAAAACTGGAACAAACCTTAGGGACAAAGGATGGATTTGGCCTGAGAGATACTCTATCTTTGTGAAAAACCAGGTACAGAGGTTTTACAGACAAAGCTTGAAGCTCTGAAACCCTTCTGGCAGCAGTAATCGCAACCAGAAAGGCAGTT